>NW_005842520.1:981619-990621 GCF_000455745.1 Alligator sinensis
CAGACTTACCAGCTGGATGCTACTTTCCAAACTGGTGGGCTGGCCACATGCACTCTGTGGCTGCGTATGCACATGGCATTTATTGGCAATATTATGGGCCGCATCAGCCAAAAAGCACCGATTACCAATAATGTCTATATTTCCTTTTATCTGTACTGATACTATATGGACTGATGTATCAGAGCACCTCTAGTAACTTTACTAACTTATAAAGGTAACCACGTGCACATGGGTTTGCAGGTTTGGAGCTTTGGGAGTTATATTTCTGTGTCTTTAAGAAGCATCATTAATGTTCTTGCAGTGATTTAACATTTCATTTTGGGATTTAGATACAATAAAGTAAACAGATTTTAAATAATGTAAAGTTAAACCTGTGTAAAAGTTTCTTCAGCCCTAAGGGCTATATTCATAAGAGTTATACACTATTAGTTAGTCTTGGCAATACCATTCATTGTCTATATACCAGTTAGTAAATCTTTAGAACTGAAAAATCAAAAATGAGTCTCAGTGTTGATTTGTGCAATGCTGTATGTTTTATATTTGAAACAGATGATCGGTTTTCACATCATAGAGAAGTAGGGCTGAAAGGGACCTTTATAAGTCATCTAGTCCAACCCAAATGAAGCATCAGGCATTGGTTCTACTGGGGATCGACATAACTACTACACTATGGAACCACCACTGATGTTCAATACATTGGTACTTTTCTGACTAGAAAAGTACTCTCAGTTATATTGAGACAATTATATTCAGCCTAATTAAATGAAAGGACTTTTAAGGTAGGCTGGCAATAAGGAAATCTGGGACACTCATCCAGGACTCTGCTCCTCCACCTCCCCTGTCCTCTTACAAGGTAGCAGGAGTGGGGCAGCACGCAAGGCCCACCTGGAAGCACTCTGCACCACTCCAACTCCTAGCCAAACTGCACCTCACACCCCTGCATTTCTAGGACACCCATTATAATTCTCAACAGCCAGCTGGGACAAGCTTCTGAAATCCAGGACAGTCCCAGCTAAACCAGGACATATGGTCACCTATCTTAAGGTAATTGTGATTGAAGTCCAATTTAAGGCCATATGCAACAATAAATATATCTTTCCCATTTAGTTTGATCTGTTTTAGGATTCACATTATCTAAATTGAAAACCACTTTTATTGGGTATAAATGGTTCCCAATGTTTTTTTTTCTGGTTCACAACTAGCCCTGGTTTAATTGGGAGAGGGAGATTGCTGGGAGAAAGAGATTACAGAGTTATTTACTCTCAAAAAAAAAAAAGAGAAACTCACTTGCTTTTGGGATTGGACCAGTTTCACAGCAAATTTATCTAAGGCTCAATTTATAATTCTCACTAATTATAACTTTGGTTTATTGTGAAACACATACTAATTTTATATTGGTTGTGTTGAAGTGCTGCTGTAGCCATGATGGTTCAGGAAATATGCAAGAGACAAGGATTTCTGTGGGTGATATCTTTTATTGGACCAAGTACATGGTTGGGATAGACTTGGACAAGCTTTCTGAATGCAAGGCATTCTTCTACAGGTCTTCTCCAGACCTCCTTCAAACTTCCTTCTTCAGGAGAAGACCTTAAACAGAATGCCTTGCTTTTGAAAGTTTGTCTGAGTCCAAAAGACAGAAGAAAGAGACCCAAGAAACTTAGTAAGCACATTGAAGGATATGCTTGATTACAATATGTGAAACTAGAGAAATGCTCTTTTTCAGTGCAGTTATGTCCATGAAGTTCAATGTGTAATTACAGTCAATTTTGCAGTTGCTTTGTATGCTGTATACCCATTGACTTCTGCGAGAAGTAAAAGCATATGGATGAAACACGCCCCTTTGCTTGATACTCAGAAATGCTGATTTGGGACTTGATTATGTTTAGAAATCCACAATCATACCTATTTATCTTCTACCTTATTTTTGATATAGTGCATATATGGTTCTATATTTTCAAGTGACAGACCTAACAATAATTTTGTTTTTAAATGTAGAAAAAGTTGCACTCATTGAGAGTTTTATGTTTTTAAAATTAGGTCTTTTCAGTTGCGAAAGAGAGGCTGACATTTTTCAGAAAGTATGAAAATGATCACCTTTCTCTCCATGTGGATACAGAAAATGGCAGATCAGAATCTGCCCCTAAACTTTTAACAATAGTAGTTACAACAATAATAACATTAAAAAACTTTTATCCAAGAAACAATCGGGAAAAATGCATATGTGGTTCTCTAGATGTGGATCTCTTCAGTGTGGAAAATATTAATTCTTGAATTGAAGATATTTATGCCAACATGGTCACAAATTCACAATAGCAAATATCAGTTTCTCATTATTTGGAAAGCATTAATAATGCCTTCACTTCACCATATAAATTCTTTGAAGTCAAATTTATCAGGGATTAGGGTCAGCTCAGAATATTGCCTCAAGGTTTGATTCTATAATTAAATATGAAAATGAATTATGCATATGTTTATAGTGAGTTTTATAGTTAATGTAAGTTGCCATTAAAAAAACTTTGTCAAACTAGCATTTTAATCTACTGCCCTTTAGAAAGATATAACAGAGAGGTAATATAATGGAGTCAGGAAGAGTCTGGTACAACTTTATTTTAAGTGATATCCATTTTGTTGTTCTTGTACTATTATTAATTTTGAGTACTGCCTACATAAGATATGTCCTCTGTTTATTTTGCTATAGATAGGATGAGTTCTGATACAAACATTCCTTGACCACGTTTGATATAATAACCACTTCTGTGTTCATTCAAATCCTATGTACTCTATTCTGCTATGCACATGAAGGGTGCAACACATTCCACCCATCCCACTAGGTGGGAGACGTGTGTGATAAACAGCCTGAGAAGGAGTGTATGAAGTATACCTTGGAGAATTGCAAGAGATTTCTTTCTCCACTGGACACACTTTTAGTTAGGATGATTGGGACAAAACTATGTCCTATTTTGAGCAGGGAATTGAACTGAATGACTTCTTGGGTATCCTATCCCACACTGTTTTCATTTTATGATCCTGAATCTTTCACTACAGATTAAGCTGGTCACTTCTCATCCTACTCTTGGTGGACAGGGAGAACATTTGATCGCCATCACATTTATAACAATTTTTTACCAATATTTATTTAAAAACTGATGTCATATCTTCCCTTAAGTCTTTTTCAGAACAAAACTCACCCATTTTTTTCAATCTTTATTTCACAGATCATGTTTTCTAAAACTTTCAGAAAAGTTTTACCATTTTTCCTGTTCTCTTAAGTGAGGCCTCACCAGTGGTGAGTAGAGTAAAATAAATGAATCCTCAGAGGACATTTGTTCCTCTCTTCCAATTGACTAGATTCTTCACTTTTCTTAAAGTGCGGTGCACAAAAATGGATGCAGTACTGTGAGTGATACCTCGCCAATGGTGAGTAAAGTAGAATAAATGAATACTCAGAGGACATTTTCCTTTTTATAATATCACATTGCGGACTCAGTTTATAATTCATTCTAGCCCCCAAATCCAAATATGATATTGGGGGGACTTCTTTTTTTTCTATTAATTCATTCATTAATGTAATAAATTGTGCATTGAAGCTGTTTGGGCATTTGCAAAGTGAGAAGCAGTGTTGTAACAAGAACAAAGGGTCTGTGGCTGCATAATGAATTCCCGAATCATGCAACACACTTTATCAAATGGCAGTACTAGGTATATAAATGATATCCTCATATATGTGGTATGCATATTGTGAAGGAGTTAATAATAAAAGTTAATATGCAGCTGTGTAGGTATTCATCTAGAGAGACACAACATCCATTATATGCATGCTGGTATGATATCCATATTATAAATTGTATTTGCTGTGCATATTTAACCATCTCAGCTGTGTTATGCCTGTTATTTTACTGTCCCTGGGAACATTTCTAATATCCTGAACCATTGAATAGATTTAAATATAGTAATAATGTTTCTTTTCTGTTCCCAACATATGGAATTTAAAAAATTACACTCATGTGAGAAAAATTACATTTGGCTGAGTAGTATTCAGTCCTGAACCAGTGAATGTTTAAGGTCCAATATCTTGACAACCCTTCAGGATATTGAGAAGCAGCAACTTGAACTGCAAGGAACAGGAGATTTCTGTTAGCTTTAATTGAGAAACAACAGCTGCTTCTAGCCATGGAAAGGCTTTTGATACCTGACTTTAAAATGGATGACATTTTATGTATAGAAAAGCAATCTTATCTAATATTAAGGATTTTAAAATTCAGTTATGTACTTGTTTTCTTTTCCTCAGTTACTGGCAGCTTTAGGAGAATCTGGCTTTATTCATGGAGTAATGCAATAGGTAGATGCAATAAAATATTTAACAATTTTTCTGCATTTTGGCCCTGATTCTGCAAACACTTGAGCACATGTCTAACTTTGAGCACATTCTACTGAAGTCAGGGGGACCACTATATGCTTAGCTGTGTACCCAAGTGTTTACATTAGCTGGGTCTTTGAGAGTATTTTTTTTCTTTTAAATTTTTTCATGTGGAGAGTACATAGCAGTATAGTCTATAAAGTTTATATAGGCTCTCATTTAGGAGAAATGTAGTCATTTCATAATAAAGGAAAACAGCGCATTATTGCTAATATCTAGAGATTTCTAAGCATACTAATGACATGAATAAATCTTTTCTGGCCTGATTTTCTATTTGTAAATTTTAACGTTTTCCTATCATTATAAATCAGGTAAAATTAAACTATACTTTTTAGTTATGCTTTCTTCTAGGACTTAGGAATTATCATTTTACACACATGAGACCAAAAAGATTCTAGATCTTGGTAGTGACTATATTTTACAGTGCTGGATATTTTACAGTCTTGGATAGCTTTTATGGAAGCCATGTGGTGATCTCATCAACAGCAAAGCTATTGTTTCATTGCTATCAGATTCAGTGTGTTTGTGATTATATCAGCAGAATCAAGAACATGAAGGGAGTGCTGTTCACTTTACAATCATTTCCATCTGTTATAAATTCTTATCAGATGTTGGGAAACAGCAAGCATAAGCTAAAAGCAAGGGGTTTATCTAGTTTCCAAGAAAGTGATATGTAATAAGCATGTATCATGATCTTTAATCTATCTGTTTTGGTGTTTAAAATATATACCTAATCACTATGATATTCAGATATTTAAACAGTATATAGAAAATTATTTCCTGGTTTAATCACGTTTTATATTTTATTTACCTTTTAAGAATTTGATGCTGCTTCAAGCACGTTAGTATTCATAGTGCTTAGGACTAAAGTGCGGTCCTAAGCACTCATTGTACTTTCTTTAAAGTGGAATAGTCAGCTTGAGATTTATATAATATTTTCTCACATATACTATGCCTGGGATAAGATACACAGCTTGTTTTTAAAAGATACAATGGGGTTGGGGGGAGATCTTTTCTTTAAAAGACTTTCTTTGAAAGTAACAGTAAATAACTGAGTAGCAACAGGTAAGGAGTCCAGCATGCTCATTGTGCTGCTTCTTGTGGAGCCCCTGCAGTGTGACTTCCACTTTCCTGCAGCGTAGGTTTATCATACAGAAACTGCCTTTATCATATTTCCTCATTTATAATGCATACTCAAGGTTAAAGAAGCTTATTTTTGGGACAAGGGGTATGTGTTGTATGCAGGAATATACAATACATACATTTTTAAGGCATCTATTGCTGCCCCAAATTGGCCCTGCCCTCTCTTTAAGGGAAGGGAGTGTGTGTGTGTGTGTGTGTGTGTGTGTGTGTGTGTGGTTTCTCGCCTACAAAAAGGAGACAAAAGTGGATAAAACTGGGCCCCCAAAAGTAGAACAATAACATAAATATAAAACATTTAATGAAAAAGTATGATCAGCCTCTTATGTTGACTCAAGTTTAGGAAGAATGGCTGTTCATTAAAATCTAACTATATTTTAACTTTCTATATTATTTAGAGTTGCAAGAGATTTAGGTACTTTTATCACGTTGTTAAGCTGCTCCATTCCTGTTTTATTTTAACCTAAAAGTGTAATACTGGGGGATCTAAAATAGGAGGCAACAGATGATCAGTAGACACGTACTGCCTTGCTAGTTCAGACCCAGAGGATGCATCCCCACAAGCTCGCATGTATGATTTAAGGCACCACCCAGCACCAGAGCCAAGTGTAAGTGATCAGAAACTGGCTTAAACCTGTACCAGAACAGAAGTTCATTGCACATAAACCAGTTTGAAAATGGCAGAAACTGGTTTGAGATAAACCCGGTTGAATGTTGTATCAGTCTTAACTGATTTGGCTCAAACCAGTTTATGCAATGTTTGTCTCAGACCCCTTCCTGGTTGAAGTTAAACCAGAGTTCCCCATCATCCCAGATGCTTTGCAATCCTGAGTGTGGCTCTGCTCTGTGCTGCAGCCTAGTAGGGCTGGCCCCTCCCCTTTACTCTCTGGCTGGAGCTCTGGCAGAAACAGCAGGTACTGCAGCGCCTGCCTGGCTTCCTCCTGCTCCCCTCTCCCCCCAGCCCTCCAGCACTCCCTGCTTAAGCAGGGATTCCTCCCTCCCTTCTGCCTTACACAGACATCAGCATTAGCTAGCGTACCACATGGTGGCTACGGTCCATGCTGTAGGAGACGAGACAAAAGCAGACAAGACAGGGTCAGCTTAGGGATTTTTTGGACACTGTCCTTTCTGAACACCAGCTACCAATTCATAGCTGGTAATGTCTCTCCATTCCTTCCTCGAAATAAGTTGTTTAAGAAGAGCTTGAACTAATGAGAGGTTTTTGTTTTGCTTGAATGGCTAATGCTAACAACTCCCTGTAATTCCCTGCTGTGTAGCTAAATGCTCTGTTATCAACAGCAAGGGGCAGGGGGAACCCCTCCCTAATCAGAGCCTCTTGCCAAGGCCTGGCCATACCCCTCCTCAGCTCAGCATTGTGGAAGGGAAGGGAGAGCTGCTCTAGCATCCCCCAGCTTCTAGCCTGAGCCATTGCAGGCATGTGCTGGTATTTCCTCAGTCTAGAGGAGATGTCTTTTTACAGTTACAGACTGATTCAGCCTAGGCAGGTTAGATTAACCTGCAAAGATTGAATCAATTCAGGCTCAGGCTTTTTGAATGTCTATCCCTAGCTAGAGTGACCAGTTCAGCATACAGCATTTGCAGTGAAGCCATACTATTCATTGCTATGAATTCATAGTATTTTCCTTACTATTCAATATCATATTTCTTTGAACCTTAATTTTTTCTTTCATGACCATAGTGCTATTCTAACAGAATTTTAATTGAATTATCCAGAGGCATGGCCTGATTCTGCTAATTTAGAATCATGTAAAACACAAATTACAAATGGTATGCTTCAGACATAACTAATAACTAGACTGTTATTTACAAAGTTGCCATCTTACTGCTTATCTTTTTCCAGGTTAATAAACAGAAATATTTTTTTCTTGTGTAGGTAACTTGTTACTAACTTTTTGTCTTAATAAAAATGGATGCCTTATTCCTTTTTGTCTAATGTCATTTGGTCTGTCAGGTTTTTTTCTTTCTACCCATGATTGTTTGTTTATTTTCTCTGAACTGAGGAACATTGCTACAGGCCTCTTAAAAGTCTAAAAAATTCTCAACTAGTTGTTCTTCACCACCACTTTACTGACATTCCAATTTTCAAAGACATCTAGTAGATTAGGGAAGCACAGTTGGTTGGTTTGTTTGTTTGATGGTTTTACTTTTTGGAAACCATATTGGTTGAATCCAGTCATACCTTGTCTTCCCAGTGGTTTTTGTTGTGTTAATTACCATTACAAACAATTTACCAGGCATCACATGCATTACTTTCAGATCTTCTGGTACAACATTTGATTTAGAGGAGAGAGCATATTTTGTTAGCAAAACAGCCATTCTTAGGTCCTACAAAAATTCTGAATGTATATGTATTGCTTCTGGTGATTTATTGCTTCTAAATTTGTTCCATTCTCTATTCCTTTGATACTCAATCTGATATTATCTCTGTTTCTAGAAAAGTGAAGGTCCCAGGTAAGTATCTTCCCAACATCCTCCAGTGAAGACCAACACAAATAAATCATTTAGCACTCAGCATAACTGTCTTCTTTAATTGTTCCCTTTAGACCAGTGGGGCACGTCCACACATGCAGGCACGTGCACTTGCAGCAGCTCAAATAGAAGTGGCACAAATGTTAACCGGGGCTTTTTGCCCCAGCACATGTGCCCGGACATACACTTTGGTGTGGGGCAAATTGTGCCACTTGGGGCAAAATAACCCTGCCCGGCTTCTCCTGGATCCGCATCCAGGGGAACCAGAGCCCAGGGCTAGCACCTGTACTGGCCCCAGCAGTATAAAAACCTGCCCTGGCAAGTAGCTCAGGGCTACTTGCTCTCAAGAACATAAGGGATTCAGCCAAGTGGTATCTGGGGACACTACCCCTTGTGCCAGGTGGACTACTGAAGCAGCCCTGAGTTCCCTGCACCCTGTATCCACTGCAGCAGCCTGGCAGTGTGGGCAACTGCCTGGCTGTGACCTGCCACCTGCAACAGCACGTGGCCCCAAGAATGCATGCCTGCCAGACCTGGATGGGGACTGCATGATCAATAAAGGTATCTGCACCTCTGGGCCAGCTGCCAGTGGGCTGTGGCTGTGTAATTGGCCTTTATGCAGCACTACTGCCATGTGTGCCACCGCCTAGCCATTTGGGCAGCTATCGTCCATAAGATGTTCTCAGTGTGGTTGCCTGCTTTGAACTGTCAAAGCATGTCCTCCTGGCCCCAAGTGGCCAGGAGGTCAGCCACCTTCACCTGGGTTCCAGCTGCCAGCTCTGACCGTGGGTCCTGCCACTTGCCTCACTAGCAGGAATTCTTCTGGTGTTCCCTATTTAAAAACTACAAAATTCCTGATAGAAAAATCCCAAAGTTACTCTTTAAAGTACCCAAAAATCCATGTTCTTTCACAATCTTCCACAAGTAAAACAAAAAACCACTATATATATATATA
>NW_005842520.1:990631-1010488 GCF_000455745.1 Alligator sinensis
ATAGATAAATGTCGAGAGAGAGACAGAGATCAAATCAGTTGGCCAATGTTTTATTGATATATTTACCATTGTAAGACAGTTTGGACCTGGTAGCAAGCAAGCCTACCAGTGTCTCTATTATCATAATAAAATAAATGCTAAATATCTATACCATTTGGCATCTACAGCCCCCCAACAGGGGCCCATATCCCCAACATGGGCTAAAGCCCCCCTGCAGGGCCCTCACGCCCCTGCCCACCCTCAGCCCCTTACTGTCAACACACAGACTGCCCCTGCCCCAGTTCCCTCACTCCTGACCCACCGGACCAGATATGTGGGCGAGGGGGTTGTGGGCGTGGCTTGGGGGTGTGGGGTTTGTGGGTGGATTGTGGGGGAACTGGGTGTGGGGGTGGCATATGGGGGAGCTGCTCAGGATGGTCACAGCTCATGGACTGGCCCCCCACAGGAGCCACAGCTGCCCCCAACAGGGGGCCTACCGCCGCCTCTCCTCCCCGCAGGGCGCACAATAACTTTATAGCTGGTTGGATTTTGTTAAGCCACAATAGTTAATTTGCATGTGTAGTCAGTCTAAAATTATTGTGCAGTTAACAAGGTAATTGTGCAATAGATATAATGTGTAGAGGGGGTCTAAGAGGCTGTAAACCATAAATTTAATTATCTGTAAGCTGGTACTAGAAGAGTACACTTTCTGGATAAATTGCTTATAAATCTATTTTTCAGAAGTCTTGCATATTTCTAAACCTTAGGTCTTTCAGTACTTCAGGTTCCTGATCTGTAAAATTGGGATACTGATCATTTCCTTGTTCATCACCATGTACTGTATTGCTAAACATAAATTTTTATGGAGTGTTTGGGACCTGTTAAATACTTAGTGCCATGAGAATACCAATACATAGGTAACAGGCATGAAACAAAACATAAAGAAAAACTTATATAAATTATTATTATTGTTGTTGTTATTGCTGTTACGATTTAAGGCTGCTTGCAGATGTTAAAAAACAAAACAAAACAGAAAAAAGTGCTTTACTGAAAGAAGCAGCATGTTACTTCAACCCAGCTCTGCAGCATCTGTAAATATCAAGCACTTCTAGCTAAAGAGGATTCAGTCAGCTATTAGATAAAAGAGCCCCACTAAAATACCCTGTCTTTACAGATATTGGGTGAAGCAGGTCAAACTAATGTGTGGCCTCTTCTGTGCGTGTGTGGGGCTCGGCACATGAACATGCAGCCTTTAAAGTAAAGCACCATTTTTAATTTTTTTATATCTGCAAGCACCCTAAATTATTAGGACAGCAGGAAGTAAAATGTGCAACTACTTTGTTTTTTAAACAAGTTTGTCATTACGTCAAATCTTATTCTAATATATAATATGAATATCAAAATTCATTCATTCTCCTACTGAGTGGATTAGTAAAATTCTTAATCCACATCAAATTCCATATGAATTTGAGAGTTTAGAACTGTTGGATATAAAGTAGTCTATACAACCTGTAGCCTCCAGTCTTAATTCCCATAATTGCATTATGTAGAAAATATAACTTATGCACACACACAAAAAGACTCATTGGTTTGAAAATAAATTCCCCTAAAAGGAAAATTAAATACTTGGAGAGCTTTTCACTTGTAAACCTGAGTTTGCATAAGTCTGCAATGACTGCCAACATCCCCTACCATTAGCAGGCCATTTACATATAACTGCAGCATTGAGAGCGGTGTAACTTTTAACACTTACCACTAAATATTGGCTCTTAATCTGTAAAATCATTTTAATTGAAAAATCAAATATTACAGTATTAATTTCAGACAATTCTGTTATCTCTAAATGCTATTAAACCCAAGAGGCAGTATCAAACTACTGCATGTACATGCCCAGAGCCTAGCAATTTGAGTTATTTAGTGTATAAAACCTCTGTGTTGGGGTTTTCTAAATCCATGTCTTCCACTACTTCCATTCTGTCATCTTATTTCAGGTACAGACATGCTGTAGCATGAAAAACAGACATACGTCTGACCTCTACAACAAACCCCTAGTTTGGCAGGAAGAAGCAGCATATATTCCAGACCCATAATTTTCATTCTTATTTTTACAGTTGTAAATGCTTTCCAGTGCCAGACACTTCTGATACTGCAATCCAGATAATGTAAGATTCTTAAATCCTAAAAACTAGGCTTAAGTGTGCATGCCAAATTTGGAAATTTGCTCTGTGTTCCAAAATTTGTACATTCCACAAGTACCCGTAAGGGGTTGTCTGAATAGACTTCAAAATTATGACATTATAAAAAAGTTTTTCCTCTATTATTCCATACTTTACTACATTTAGTTTTTACAAACATGGTGTTCTAAATCCCACTTTATTTTCTCATTTGATTTCTCCATTTTTAAATGCTTTATTTTTCTCTTAGTATACTTAATGTCTGTCAGTTAGTTCTTTGATATGTTTCTCATGAATAGTTTCAATCAGTATTAAATGTTTTAAACTGATTCAGTCTTCATAGCTCTAGTATGTATTTGTGAGACTAAAAAACTATAATTAGTAGAGGTACATCGATAGAGATGTTTTGGGCCAATACCAATGGCCGATTTTTAACTAGCTATATAAGCTGATACTGATCCAATTGCCTATATCCAGCCAGGCAGCTTGGAGAGGAGCGTCCGGATGGTAAGTCTGTTGTGGGGAAAGGGATGAGGCGGGAGGGAAAGGGCATAGAGGGGGCTGATTGAGGTCCCCACAGTGAGGGAGGGAGTGCGGCTGGGGCAGGTGCTGCACAGCCAGGGCAGGGCGCAGGATGGAGCTCCAAGTTGCTTGTCTGGAGAGTGCAGGGGGGGGGTAGCAGCTCCTACCACTATGTGCACCCTGGGAGAGCATGGATGGTGTGTGCCCCTGAGTCTGCCCACAGGGCCAGGGCAGGCTGCTACTGCGGGCCAGGGCTGCACCAGGCTCTTCTTGGTGGGGGGCTGGACTGGACTGCTCTTGGGGTGGGTGGCAGCAGCACTGGGAGGTGGACTGCAAGGGGGTGTTGGGCAGGTTGTAGCCACCCCAAAATTCTCCATAGCCCCCCTCCCAGCACTGCTGCTGTGTGCCCTGAGTGCAGCCTGGGCCAGCACCCCACCAGGAGGAGCCAGCACAGCCCTGGTCCCAGCCCGCAGCAGCAGCCTGCTCTGGGAGTGCATGCCCCATATGCCCTCCCAGGATGTGCACAGTGGCATGAGCCACACCCCCCACCCACACCCCCTGGATGGACTGCTCGTGACTCCATACCATGCTCCGCCCCAGCTGTGTAGCATCTGTCCCAGCCCCACTCCCTCCCTTACCGCTGAGGCCTCGATCTACCCTCCCATGCTCCTTCCCTCACAACAGAGTTACCAGCCGGACCTGGTTGCTCTCCATGCTGTCAGGCTGAGGTCCTGGCAGCCTGCATGCTGCACTGCGGTTACGTGTATGCACAGGGCATTTATCGGCCACATCAGCCAAAAAAAGCCAATGGCCGATACTGTCAATTGTCCTTATATCGGTGCTGATCCAATATGGGACTGATGTATCAGTGTACGTCTACTAATTTGCATAAGGGCCCCTTGTCATTATAATTGTATGTACTGTGACATTGTGAACGTTTATTGTTCATAGAAAAGGTCCTAGAACAACCTTCCACTAGCAGCTGTGGAAGCAAACATTTTCATTTGTTTCAGAATAGAATGTGACAAATCTATGAACAAGATAATATGATGTGGTTGCCCACAGTAGGAAAAGATGGGTCTCAGTGACCAAGGAGTTTTCTTTCAGTCCTAAGCCTTGTGATGTTGCATCAAATTTCATTATGAAATGATAGAAAAATAAGTCTGAAGGGGACCTTGAGTCCCCTCTAAAGGCAGGAATACCTCTGTTTAAACAATCCCAGTAAAGTATTTATCACAAAATCTATATACAAAATCTTCAGTGATGGAGGTTTCAAAATTCCTCTAGATCAGGGCTGTTGAACTGGTGGCCCATGGGTTGCATGTAGCCTGTGGGTTGCATGCAGCCTGTAGGGATTAAGTTGCAGGCCTTGGGCTTCTAACTGTTCCCATCTCCTCTATAATTCCAGTTGCTGTTGCGGTCAGTCTCTGGACTCCCCATCTCCCCTCTGGCTTCTGCAGTCTGTCCCTGCCCCAAAGGGTGGTGCAGTTTGACACAGGGCACTTGGTGTGAGGCCAGGGTTGTGTGCTGCACAGTATAGTGGTAGTGGCATCCATCTGGCCCAGGGGCCCCTGACCTCTAATGGCACAACCTTTGGTGCTTGTAGCCCCCAGCCACTTCAAAGTTGGGCAGCCGTGCTCTAGGTAATCCTATTCCATTACTTAACCATCCTCTTAGTTCTCGCTTATATCCAACCTAAATCTCCATTCATAATGTTTAAGCCAGGGGTGGGCAAAATGCAGCCTGGTGGCCAGATGCGGCCTGCCAGGCCATTCTGTCCAGCCCGTGGGAGCCCTAAAAAATTTAGAAAATTAACATTTATCTGCCCTCGGCTTCCAGTCATGCAGCCCTCGATGGCTTGCTGAAACTCAATAACTAGCCCTCTGCCCAAAATAATTGCCTGCACCTGGGTTAAGCCCATTACTTCTCAGCCTTCTGTGGAAACAGGGAATAGTTGATTGCCATCTTTATAACATTCTTCTTTTTTTTTGGTTTATGTTTTTGGGTTTTTTTGAAGAGCTTTATCAAATCCTTCCTCACTCTTATCTACACACTAAATAACTCTAGTTCTTCCAACTGTTCCTTCTATGCCATGTTTACTAGGCCTTTAATCCCACTCAGTAACTTCTGATTTTACACTGAGCCTTTGATGACTACTAATTGAACATGATTATGCACCCACCTTATTCAGTTTATTATGTATATTTATAGTTCCCAGAAAAACGTAGTGAATAGTTTAAGGGAAAACTTGAATTTGACATAGGAAATGAATGTGAAAGGATATAATCTACCAGAAAATAAAATCACACATTCATTTGAAAAGTGGAAAAGAATTAATAGATTTTAAAACCAGGAGGGACCATTGTGATCATCTAATCTATGGGGTCAACAACCTAAAGTCTAATTTGTTCCATGTTTTATTGATGGCATGCCTATCCCCTGCTGCCACCCCAGCTGTCAAATCCATTCTGCCTTTTACTAATAGGTATAATCATTGCTCCGCCAGCTATTCCTGCTCTTGCGTGGCAGGCTCCTCTCTTTCCCCTTCCCCTTCTTCCACTGCCGCCTCTGCTTACCCTCACTGCCAAATTAGTTAGTCCAAATTGTTGAACATCACACTTTTAGCAGCACATTTTGTGGGGCTGGAATGCCAACAGGGATTGATGGCTAGATTGCAAGTCATGGCCTGCCATTAGAAAAGGTTGCTGGTGCCTGATCTAGTCTGATATCCTCCATAAAACTTCCCTGGACTAACCCCTGTTTCAACTTTTAGAAAAATAATTTAATTTCGTTTTAAGGATTTCCAGGATAGGAACACACCACAACCTGGGGTAAAATGTGCAAATGGTTAGTTACCCTCACAGGTTTTAAAAAAAACACCAACAACTAATTTCTGCTATGAATTTTTCTAGTTTCAACCAGACATTTGATCTTGTTACATATTTGACTGCCCAATTGAAGAGCTCTTTAATACCAAGTTTCTGTTCCCCATGTAGGTACTTGTAGATTGTGACTCATCACCCTTAATCTTCATTTAATAAATAGATTGAGTTTCTTAAATTCTTCAGTTTAAGGTATGCTAATTTTCAGTCTGCAGTCATTCTTATAGATTGACTTTTCTCAGAATCTTTTCCAGTTTACCACTATCCTCCTTGAAGAACTGTACAGAAGCACAGTATTTTCCCTGGACCTGTATGTCTGGCAAATGTTCAATTACCCATGTCATCTCATTTTCTCTTTTTAAATATTGGCATGTTTGCTTTCTTTTAGTACTCTGGAACTTTGCCAGTGTTCTAAAACTTACTGGACGTCAATATTAATGATCCGGAGAGCTTTCTATACATCTTTTTTTAAAGTCTTAAATAGGCTATCCAGAGCAGCTGATTTGAAAATGTCCATCTTTATGAATTGTTGTTTACCAGCCTCCTGAGTTACACTTTGAATGTAAAGTATTTAATTATCATTATGTACTTGAACTATCTATTTCCCAAAAGTACAAGAGAATCTATTTCTACAAGAGATACAAGATAATCTATTTATTGAAATGCATTTTTCTGCATCATTACTGGGAATTCTGCTGTTCCAGACGGCAATAGATCCATGCCATGATTAGGAAGCTTTGTTCCTAATGTACTTCATGTTATTGTCCTTAACTCTGCTGGCCACATATTGGTCCTTTTGCCTGCATTATCAATTGTCTTCAGTTTGTATCTTCTAATATATATTCATTGCTATCAATTTCCCCTTTTTACCTGCCCGTCTGTTACTCTTACTTCCCCTTTGCTGGGTTGTTTTGTCATTGAGTGTAGCTTTCCTTCTTGACTGTAGTTTTCTGAGTATATAGAACATTTTTATTCTAAAACAGTTCACTTGCATTTTTTTCTGTTGAATTCTTTTTCCTGGTTGCAACTTTATTGTATTTGCACATCAACAGTTCAATAAAATCATGGTTACTTGTATTTAAGCCACCACTAATTAACAATTTCTTATAATCCATGACAATGAAATTTAATAAAAAATTACTCACATTTTGTATGCAGCACTCTTTGAGTCAAGAAATTCATCATTTGCCATTTTTAGAAATTCCAAAGATGTCATTACTTGCGGCATGTCTAATGTATTTAAATTCAAGTATAACATATGTCCAATAGTTCAACTTGTCTCTCTATAAAGTGGAGTTCTATTGTGCCTGATCTTTGTGTAATTTTAAGTAATATTCACCAGCAGCAGAACTTTGCATAAGCCCCATGTACTGCTCTAGTATCCACCTGCTCTGAGTGCACCTGCAGTCCATTGTATTTTCCAAAATGTTTCTGTACATAAAAGTTTGCATGAGGCCAATGTTACACAGTGCTATTGCTGAAAGAAAGTGGGAGAATGATCATCCCCACATCTCCTGGTTTCTTTCTTATTCCACCAATTTTTCTTGCAGTCTTTTACCCTTTTCTATTTTGGCAATAATGCAGGAACCATATACTCACATCTCATCTATAGACTTCAAATTAAAGTATTTTTCTTGTCTTGCTGTCTACATATATGATATTCCTCTATATATTTAAACCCTGTCACTGACCATTACCATGCCTGTTGTACTGGATTATAGTTGTAGTTAGGGCTGGTTAGAAGTTTTCTAATAAGGTGCGGGAGTGGGGAGGGGTTTGAAAATTCTGATGATTTATTTATTTATTTTTTGAAATGCTAACCAACGTTTTTCATAGAAGCATATTGGTTTGACATATTTCTAAAAAACATACAAGGATGCAGAATACAGTCATGAATCCAGAGCCACAAATCTGGAAGCTCTAGCTCTAGGTGGTAGGAGAGACTCCTTTGGCACCATTAACATTGTATCACAAAGCACGTCTTAAACAGATTCTTAAAGAATTCAAGGATCTGGGAGGGGAGCTAAAGGAAACGCACAAAATTCAAATGATCTTCTAAAGCACTGTTTTTCAGCCTGTAGGTTGTGACCCAAAGGTGGGTCAGAAGAACATATCAAAGCATCGTGAATAAACTTTAAAAATGCTTGTGGCTGAGGGAAAGGGAGGAGACTGTTGGGGCTCCACGTGCATGTAGCTCCTATAGATCCCTGCAGGGTGGGGGGAAAGGGGCATAGCTGATGCATGGGGGGGGCACGTGCCTCCCTCCCCCCACCAGTTTCTGCACTGATAGCAGGCACAGGGCTACAGTTTGGCTGGACCATGCTGCAGGAGGCAGGATCTGGTGTGGGAGGGGCAGAGTAGGATGGTGAGACTTGTTGCTGCCACTGACTCAAACCCCCATACCAGCCACATCACCACCAGCATGCTGAGTGCCAGGTGCAGGGGGTGCCCTGCTCTCACCTCCTCCCACCATCAGCTGCTCACATGCCAGGCTGTAGTTCTACGCCACTGCCATGGCCCAGCTGCTGCTGTACCTCCCCTCAGGCCACGATTCTACCCCAGAAGGGTGGTGGGGTGTGGGGCAGAGTGGGCAGCCTGAGGGGAGTGGGGGCAGCTCCTGCCTGGTCCAGCCAGTCTACAGCCCCATGCCTGCTGTGGGCACAGAAATCGGGAGGGGGAGGAAGGGGGGGAAGACCACTGTTCTAAAGAATCCTTCCTGCGTCTCTAGTGAGAGAGTAGAGAAGACAGTGAATGTTGGAAATTGTATGTAGAGAAGACTTTGTTTTTGTGGCCAGGTATGTGTTGTCCTTTGTGGGTGAAGATAACCACAGCCAGCTGGTGGGGGGAAGAAATGGGAAAGAAACAGGGTGGGGAAAAAAGGAGAAAAGAGAGAAAGGAAAGAGAAAGTGGGGGAGGTGGAGGCTAGGTCTCATGGATATGTAGGTGACTTATAAGCCTGATCTTTTTCTTGAACAATCTGCTGCAGCAGGGGCGGGAAAGCAATGAGGACTGGGTATGAGAGGTTTTAGTTTTCCTGGCCACACGTTTCTTTGTTGCTTCTGCCATGTGTTGTTGTTTGAAGGCCAGTGCTCCATTCTGGATTGATGACCTCCAAGATGGACAGTCATGGATGATTTGCTCCCACAACTCCCGGTCAATGCCGAAACTCTTTTGTGACACCTTTAGAGTATCCTTGTACCACTTCTTTGGTGCACCATGAGAGTGTACTCCATTTGATCGTTCGCTGTAGAAGATTTTCTTTGCCAGGCTAATGTCGGGCATTCTTGAGAGGTGGCGAGCCCATCTTAGCTGTGCCAGTTTCAATAGTGTGTGAATACTGGAGAGAGATGATTTTCCGAGCACCTCAGTGTCCAGAATCTTGTCCTGTCACTTGATCTTTAGTGTCTTTCACAGGCAGCACAGGTGAAAGTAGTTTAGTTTCTTGACATGACACTGGTAGATGGTCCCAGTTTTGCAGGCATAGAGGAGGATCGGGAGAATGATGTCTTTGTATACCTTCAATTTCCTTGACATTCCGATGCTTCTGCGGTCCCAGTCTGACTTACAAAGTCTGCCAAAGGCAGACTAGCTTTCACTAGTCTTGTGTTGACTTTGTCGTCGATGCAGGGAGCACGGGAGAGCGTGTTGCCTAGATAGGCAAACTTGTCACTCATCAACAGTTGTTGGCCTTTAACTGAGATGTGTGGTTCCTGGGGCACAGGTTGAAACATCACTTCAGTCTTCTTTGTGTTAATATTGAGTCCGAAGTTGTTGCAAGCCAACGAGAATAGGTCCATAAACTGTTGCATGTAAGCCTGTGAGCCTGCGCATAACGTACAGTCATCAGTGAAGAGGAAGTTGCAAAGCGTGACTGTCTGGACTTTGGGTCTCGCTCGGAGCCTGCGCTGGTTGAAGATGTCACAGTCAAAATGGTCCCCGATCCCCATACCAAGGTCATAGTCTTGGAAGGCAGCCAACAGTATGGCAGAGAATACCATGCTGAAGAGGGTAGGTGTGAGCACATAGCCCTGCTTGACACCATTTGTGACCAGAAAGGGGTCAGAGCATTTGCCTTTCATAAGGACGCGTGCCATCATGCTGTTGTGGAACTGTCAAACCATATTGATGAATTTTCCAGGGCATCCGTACTTCTTCGTGATTTCCCAGAGGCCTTCGCAGTTCACTGTATTGAAGGCTTTGGTTAGGTCAGTGAACGTGAGAAGAAGGTCAACATTCTGTTCCTGGCACTTTTCTTGAAGTTGCCAGGCCGCAAACACCATGTCGGTGGTTCCGTGTCCTTTTCTGCAGCCATATTGGCTGTCAAGCAGTAGGTCATTCGGATGGTCAGTCAGCTGGTTGAGGAGGGCTCACGTGATATCTTGCCACCGTTGAGAGGAGAGGAGGGAGATGCCTTTGTGGTTGTCACAGAGTTGGCGATTTCCCTTTCTCTTGTACAGGCGGATGATGGAGGCATCCTTGAATTCTTGAGGGACTACCTCCTGCACCTACATACTGCAGGAGATCTCGGTTAGTTTCTCTCTCAGGTCGTGACCACCTAATTTGTAGACCTCCACTGGAATCGCGTCGGCTCCAGGGGCTTTGCCACTGGTTAAATTTGTAGATTCATAGATTCAGGGTCGGAAGGGACCTTGTAGATCTTCTATTCCGACCCCCTGCCCTGGGCAGGAGAGAAAACTGGGCTCAAATGACCCCAGCCAGGTAAATGTCAAGCCTCCTCTTAAAGACCCCCAGGGTAGGAGCCATCACCACTTCCCTTGGAAGTTGGTTCCAGATCCTAGCCACCCTGACTGTGAAGTAGTGCCTTCTAATGTCTAGTCTAAACCTACTCTCTAGCAGCTTATGGCCATTATTCCTTGTTACTCCCGGCGGCGCTCAGGGAAACAAGGTCTCTCCCAAACCCCGCTGGTCCCCCCTAGTGAGTTTATAGACAGCCACTAGGTCCCCCCTCAGCCTTCTCTTGCGAAGGCTGAACAGATTAAGGTCCTGTAGCCTCTCATAGGGTCTGCCCTGCTGTCCCCGGATCATGCAGGTGGCCCTCCTTTGGACCCTCTCAATGCTGTCCACATCCCTCCTGAAGTGCGGCGCCCAGAACTGGACACAGTACTCTAGCTGCAGCCTGACCAGTGTCACATAGAGGGGGAGGATCACCTCCTTAGCCCTGCTTGTGATACATCTGTGGATGCAGGGCAAGGTATGGTTAGCCCTACTGACCATGTTTTCACATTGTTGGCCCATGTTCATCTTGGAGTCAGTAATGACTCCAAGTTCTCTTTTTGCCACCATGCTTTTGAGAAGGGAGTTCCCCAGCCTATAGGTATGCTGCTGGTTCCTACTGCCCAAGTGCAGCACCCTGCACTTATCAGTATTGAATCCCATCCTATTTTCATTTGCCCATCCCTGTAACCTGTCCAGGTCCTGCTGTAATCTGTCCTTCCCTTCTAGCGTGCCCACCTCACCCCAAATCTTGGTGTCGTCTGTGAATTTAAACAGGCTGCTCTTCACCCCATCGTCCAAGTCGCTAATAAAGAAATTGAACAGTGTGGGCCCAAGGACCAAGCCCTGGGAGACCTCACTGCCCACTTCCCTCCAGGTCGAAAATGTCCTGTCCACCACCACTCTCTGAGTACGACCCGTCAGCCATCTAGATGACAGATTGCTGGGACAGTAAATAATGAGGATTATTATTACTCAGTCATTTGAATCGTGGTTAAATGGGTCAAAATCCAAAAACAATTTATTTTTAATACAGCTAATTGTAAGATAATACATGTGGGAAGCAACATAGATGGTACCTACTAGATTAGTGTTTCTCAACCTTTTTCATCACGTGGTCCATTTACATCACCTCTCCCACCCCATGGCACACCGGACGAATGCCGGGGGCGGGGAGGGCGAGCAGCTGAAAGCAGTAGGGGGGGGCATGGCACAGTGTGCAGGCTAACACCGGGCGTGGTTGGCACGGCACTTGAATCACTGGCTGGAGCCACGCTCCCCAAAATGCCGCGGCATACCTGGACATGCCTGATGGCACACCAATTTGCCACGGCGCAGCGGTTGGGAAATGCTGTACTAGATGGTTTAACCGCCCTTATAATGTGAGGCTGTGGAAATTGGTGACTGAAGATTATTGCAGATAACCACTTAAGCATAAATTCTCAATTTAATGCTGTGACAAAAAGAGCTAATGTGTTTCTTAAGTTAATAAAAAGGAGATTATCAAGCAGAAATAAGGAAGTGAGTATTGAGTATAAGACCTCTATAAGAAAATGATATTCTGGTCTCCTACTGTTGACACCTTATGAAGGATATGGAAAATCTGGAAAGAGTTACTTGGATAAGGAAAATATATAATAGAATGCTGCCTTTTTGTCACTGCTGGAAAGTGTCTAGCAACATCCAGTTGCTAGAAACTGATTCAATCTTGAAATAAGATGCAGATTTGTTGCTGTGATTATAATTAAGCATTCCACTAGCTTACTGGAGGAGGTATAAGATTCATCATTGCTTGGAGTCTTGAAGATAAAAATGTATATATTTAAAAAATATATAGTTTAATCCAGCTGTTGAGAGAATTTCTATAGCTAGTTAGGGAGGGGAGAATCAAGCTGGGGGGTCATATTTGTCTTTTTGGTATGTGATTTTGAGAGTCCATTTTTATACCCTTCTTTCATGAACTTTGAAGAGAATAAAATTGACTATATTTCTATCAGTATGTTCACAACAGTTAACAACTTTTTAAGACAGTGATTATAATAAAATCTCACCCATCAGTGCTTCAGCCAGTATTGAAAGATCAGGATCAGTTTTTGCCTTCAGTGAAGGGTTGGCTGGGTATGTTTTTCTTGCTTTCCTCTGTATCATCAGAAGTGACACCCTGGATGCAGCAGACCAATGCTCTGAGGTAGGACAGAGAACCCTCTGTTTTAAGATAATTCTGTGTTGTGTTTTGTTTATATATAGGATCATATTCATCACCAAATGTGACTCTGAGAGGAATTTCCCCTTAGGTCAGAATTGCACAACTTTGGGGAGTTTTTGCTTTCCTCTGTAGCTTGGGGGCCTGGTGTGCTTCCTGATATCTTTTGATCATATCCCACTTCCATGGGCCTCAGGTGTAGGTGATTTCTTGGCCCATCCTGTTCTCTGCCTGTAGCACACAGTTCAGTCTCCTGCAGACTACATGTGCAGTAGTGTCTCATGTAGACATGCCTGCTATAGACTAAAGGCTGTGAATTTAATAGCAGATAAAACTTGATGGCGTGTGAGACACAAAATGTCAGAGTAGATGATCTAGTCATCCCTCTGGTCTTAAGTTCTATGAAATGAAGACAACCTGGAGTTTTCAAGAGTTTTCAGGATCCCTGTTATAGACTAAACTGGGTCACAGCCCCCAGCTTCATGGCATGCAAAGCTTAAAATCCATTTTCCAAATTCCAAGGTTCCAAGGAGTTCTAGTGGGACTGACAACTCCACAGCTGGCTAATGAGTTATTAAAGCTTAGGATCTCAGACTTGATTTCATATTGAAATTTCTAAAAATGAAATAGTGGTGTTTTTTTTAAAGAAACAATTCATGAATTTTAAAAACCTTGCTTTTTATTCTGAAATAGAATATTTTTTGTTTTGGAATGTCTCACAGAAATTCTGATTTTCAGCCATCTCTTGTAGCTACATTTAGGAAAAAATGAGTAAGCAGATTAGATATTACTATTCCACTAATTTGATATATTGAACTCTCATTGATATCAGTGAGTTGTATTTTTTTTCCAGATGTACCCATGGGGTGCGGCCAGATGAGCCCACACATGCCTCTTGTGGCATCTCAAACCAGTTGGAGATGCTGAAAGAAAAACCCGCAGAAAAAAGTGGGGCAAGACATGGTCCAGGACCATGCCCTGAGGCAACCGGAGGCCAGGGTCTTCCAAAGAGATGCTCTGGTACCTGGCCAGAGCGTCTCTATGCCCTGGTGCTGTAGCACGCTGCCTCCCCGTGCAGGGCAGGGAGTTGCAGCGACCTGGACCCGGGGCTGTAAGTTGTTTGTGAGTGGCAAGGGCAGGGGCAGGGCAAAGGCATATCAGTGCTGCTCAGCGCCGCACATCCTGGTGAGCAAAGGGGGTATGGGTAGCTCCGATTTTTGTATGACAGAAAAAAACAAAAGTAAATGCTAAAGTGTATAGATATTTATAATCCATGTTATTATGATGATAGAGACACTAGTAGGCACTTCTAAATTACTTTAAACTTGTAAACATATCAATAAAACATTGCCCAACTGATTTCTCTGTATGTAGTGGCATTTCATTCTAACAGTGAAAGAACACTATTTTGGGTATTTTAATAAGAGAATTTGGGTTTCTTATCAAAGATTTTGCAGTTTTTAAACAGGGAACATCAGGATCTCTGCTGATGAGACAAGTGGCGAGACCTGGGCAGAGGAGCCTGTCTAGGGCCAGCACCGGGGGGCCCAGCTGGAGGGCAGACAAGGTGGCTGACCTCTTGGCCAAGAGGACATGCTTTGACAGTTCAAAGTGGGCGACTGCAAGGAGCACATGTTCTGGGCGATAGCTGCCCAGATGGCAGAGCAGGGGCACCCCAACTGGGTCTGGCAGGTGCAAGGGGGCAGATGATGTCGCTGGTGGCAGCAGGTCACAGCCAGGCAGCAGCCCCCACTGCCAGACTGCTGCAGTGGGTAAAGGGTACAGGGGCCACTCCAGGTTAGGGCTGCTTCAGCAGTCCAGATGACACAAATGGTAATATCCTGAGATACCAATTTGCTGGACCTCAGAAGCTCCTGAAAGCAAGTAGCCCTGAGCTACTTGCCAGGGCAGCTTTGTATAGTGCTGGGGACAGCACAGGTGCTGGCCCTAGGCTCTTGCTCCCCCTGGCTGCAGATCCAGAACAAGCCAGGCAGGGTAATTTTGCCCAAAGTGGTACAACTTGCCCCACACCAAAGTGCATGTCCAGGCATGTGCACTGAGGCAAAAATCCTCAGCACAAATTTGTGCCGCTCCTATCTGAGCTGCTGCCTGCATTTGTGGACACGCCCTTGGAATTGGCCCCCCAAGAGAAGAGATTTGTTATATATTTGGGGGAAAGATTAAATATGTTATTTCTTTTCTCAGAAAATAGTAATTGCTACTAATCCTATATTATTTGCTTTTATTTCTTTGTTCTATAAAATCAAGCAGATGGTTGAGGCAGTTGCTTACCATTATCCTTCAGTAATGGGTTGGTATGAACCACCTGTTGATAGAGCATTTTAACAGCTGGTGTATTTCAGCTTCAGTATGTTCTGAATTCTAAAACAAAGACAGAACAAGAGCTCTACTGTAATGCAGTCTCACCAAGATTGATCGTGAGAGCTACCTTAAAAGAGAAGTTTTTTAATCTGCTATTTTCTTGAAAACAAATACTGCTATTGAGAAAGTTATCACCTAGACTTGATGGACAGACTTATTAAAAATAGTAATGGAGAATTTAGGCTTTTC
The DNA here is from genome assembly GCF_000455745.1 of Alligator sinensis. NCBI lineage: Eukaryota > Metazoa > Chordata > Crocodylia > Alligatoridae > Alligator > Alligator sinensis. The sequence goes on from NW_005842520.1 coordinate 1,005,697, forward strand.
TTTTCCTTCTCCCCTCTGAAGAAGAACATGACAGTTGGAAGCCAGAATAGTTAACAAGATATATAGCTGGAACATGTCTACAAAATAGTAGAGAATAACATTAGAGAACATTTGCAGAATCCAGCTAACTCTTTTAAATGTTGGGGTCTGAACTTTGAAAGGACATATCTACATGGCATGTTATGATACCATGTAGAGATACCTGAGTTAACTCTTAACCAAATCGAATACCAAATTATAGCTGGATTAGCATGGCATTCTGCCTGGGCTATTTAATTGTGGCTAAAAGCTAACAAGTATCCATCCACCGGGGCAAACGGCTTCCGCCTCAAGCAGTAACATGCGGGGTTAAAGCTGGGGGGACAGGCAGCCAGCTCTGTGCACCCCATTCCACTCCTGTGCTGGTCTGCAGGTTGGGAACCATTGATCTAGAAATAAATGTCCTCTGATACAGTGAAACAGCTGTCAAATTGTCTAATGTCAGTATTCAAATAAAAGAGTAATGCTGCTATATACCATTCTTACTCGAGTGGCTAAAACAGTCATTTATTGTTGGATACATCAGTTAGACAGGATTGCTTAGTCAGGATTTTGGTACTTCAACACAGAAGTATTGATGATCAGGGATTTGGGTTTTCCATTTTCTACAGAAATGTGGGGAACTGTGACTTTTGTCCTTTAAAGGAGAAAAACCCAGAAGAACCATGGGTTTCTCTTTGCGGGCAGGTAGAGTTCCAGACTACAAGGGGCTGCTTGGGACTGAGGGGGGCAGAGGGTACCATGTGCATGTGTGCACGCACACATTCACGTGGCAGCCAGGCAGTGGTGAAGAGCAGCGCCTGCAGCTCCCTCCAGGTCAGTCTATGGGGAGACCACAGGCCACATGTTGGGGGGGGCAGGGAGGGGACAGGCAGTGCTTCAGGGGGGTGGAAGGGGGCATGTGCCCCCCCCCCCGATTTCTGCACCCACAGCAGAGTGAAAGGCTGCAGCCAAGCTGGACCAGCTTCAAGGAGGGAGATGCCTCCACAGCCAGTTGGTCAGGAGTGAGGGGTACCAGCAGGGCTGGCAGGGCTGTGGGTTGGGAATGAGGGGCCCTGGCAGGGCTGGAAGGCTATGGGTTGGGAGTGAGAGGCGCAGCAGGGCCAGGGGGCTGTTGGTTGGGAGTGAGGGGCACCAGCAAGGCTGGGGGTATGGGTTGGGAGTGAGGGGCATGGGAGTGTCAGGGACTGTGAGATGGGAGTGAGGTACACCAACAGGGCCAGGAGGTTGTGGATCAGGAGTGAGGGTCACCAGCAGGGCCATGGGGCTGTGGGTCTGTAGTGAGGGGCAATGGCATACGGAAGGGCAGGGCACTGACATATCAGAGCTACTCAGTACCAAAAAGCAGTGTGGGGCAAGGGGGTCAGAGGGAGCTCTGATTTTCCATGATAAAAACACAAAAAATTAATTGCCAAAATATATAGGTATTTAGAATTTATTTTATTACAATAATTGTGGTACTGGTAGGCTTTCAAAATGCTTTATAGCCTATATATATCGTGGTGTTTCATTTTAATCATGGAAAAATATGGATTTGGGTTTTTTTTTAAATCAGAGAATTAGCGTTTCTTTTTTTTTATTTTTGTAATCAGAGAATTTGCCATTTTTAAACAGATAAAGCCAGGACCCCTGTTGATGATACAGGATCTCCAGGATACTACTATTGTGGGAGGAGGTGTCAGGTGTCATCCCTAAAAACCAGATTAACCCTTCTCTGGCCCTGAAATCACTGCTGAATCCTGGCTTTGGATCCTCATTCACCTTATAAAACTGTAACAGATTCAGGAACAGGGAAGGGCAAGCCCTCCCCTGCACCCCAGCTCCTGGGAGGTGGCAGCGGCGTAAAGTGGTGGGTGGCAATGCTTCATACCTGCCCGCCCTTTCCCCACCCCCCCTCATTCCTGATAGGCAATTAGCTAGTGTATCGTAATAATCTTAATTTAGAATTCAGATGGACTAAAGAAAAATTTAAACAACTTCAGAGTTATCTAAATACTGTATTTCTTCACAGTACATTCATCATCGGCAATTACTTGTAGTCAAGGATGATTGTCTTTCATGATCGTCTTATCTGTAGGTCCAAAGATGTCTGATGAATATTTCAATACAGTACGGTGTACTGAGTTGTACAACAAGGAGGAAAATTAGCTCAAACTAAAGGGATTATTTAGAACTTGCTACTCATCCGTTGATGAGGATCGTGGCTTTATGGCTGCTGATGGACAAAATGAAGAAAATCAGTATGTACAGATTGTATTTGGGTCCTTGTTCCTGCTAATTTGCAACAATGTCTGCAAAAGAAATACAGCTCTGCCATTATGTAAATCAGCATCCAGTTAATATAAAAGATACCAGATGAAAAAGCAGTCTTGTAGTCACCTAAGGGTAAACTTAAAAAATGATCACTACATATTTATAATTTGCTTGATAATCTGAAAAAAAATAGTGATACTCAACCTTTTAGCTCTAGGGGCCAGGTAAGTGGGGTAGGGCAGATCCGTGGGCTGGATTGAGTCCCACACACCAAAATGAAGCCCTGGGGCCTGATACTGTCCCCTCCCATCCCCCCCCTACATACTAAGATTGCACCCGGGGGTCCAGCACTGTCCCTGCCCAGCCCTATGCACTGGGATTGGGTATCCAATCCAGTGTAGGGCCTGTGGCTTCCCATAAATCCAGAAATTGGGGTTGAGGGACTGGTGCCACTGCTCTCCTGCTGCCAAATTTCCAGACCCATTAGGAGCCCTATGAGCCATATGACACTGGGCCATGGGCTGGATTTGGCTTATGGGCCAGGGGTTGAGCACCCCTGGAATAAACAATAAAGTAGGATTTCGTGCAGTTGAGCAATCCTTTGAACACTGTAAATCTCTTTTTTTATTGTCTCTCATGCTGTGGACAAAACTTGACTTGAAGAACTTTCTCTCCATTTTTCATCCCTTTTTAATTTCTAGTATATCATTATATCTTATTTTTGCAAGTGTTAGAAGTAAGAAAAGATTTGGTACCTACCCCCGTGTGCTTGTAACTCAGTTTTAGATGCAAAATAACAAGGATCACTGTAGAGAGGAGGCAGAATGAGAAAAAGATATGATTTATGTCAAAATAATGCTCACTCATTTTAGCCATTACACAACACAATATTATATTTAACTGTATTTTAATGATGCCTAATTAAGTTCAACCTGTGTAGACAAAGCTGAAAAATTGAATTTAAGAAATCTGATTAAAGAGGGGTCAGTGAAAGCCGTTTGTTTTGTCCTGGTACAAAGATGCTATGTCACATGTTTGTGGACCTTTTGGGCATAAGTTTTCTTCAAGAAAAAATATTTTGCATTTGTGATTCGTAATAGTTGTAAAGATATCTTTTTTTCTTATCGTTTTAATCTTCTTGAGATAGTGCCACATCCTAAAATGTCTGGATAATCTAGTTTGTACATAAGAACATAAATGCTACTGGATCAGACCACTTCTCCAACAGTGGCGGAAGTGGATACCGTAGAGGGGGAGCACTGAACTGGATACATGTAGGATGATCTATCCCCAATTCATTACACTTCCTGGCATTTGCCCTCATTGGTTTAGAGATGCCTAAGGAGACATCTCCAGCTGTTCTGTTCAACAGCTGTCGTCCATGAAATTTGTCTAGTGCTATCCCTACTTCTAGTATTCTGAGGCATGGTGAACAAGTTCCCTGTTCACTTTGTTCACACCCTTCATGATTTCATACACCTCTAGCATATCTTCCCTCACTTAGTAACAAGAAGACTCTAGTTAGAAGACTTCACATTTCAGCACATTATGGATTTATAGAGAATTGTTTGCCTGTTCCTGTGGGATGAGGGCAGGTCATTTACCCAAAAGAACAATATATGGGAAATTGAGAATGGAAAGTAATTCCCTTTTATTGTGTTGTACGAAAGGGGAGAACCATGTGGATCACATGTCCCTAATACAGCAGTTGCAGTTTAGTCTAAAATGTATTAATACGTTTTTAAAAGATTTTTTTTCAGTAGAGTGAGAGGCATGATCTAGCAAGTCTTGATGTGTGCATGGATGCTTAGCAATATTTAAGATGAAAAATTAACTGAATTCCAATACTGACTTTTGTTTCAAGTGAAAAGCATGTTAGGGGATTTACTTTTGTCCAAAGGTTTGTATATCGCAGTACCTGCTTTGCACCCCCAAATAGCTAATTAAAACCTAGCCCAATTCAGTATATGGGCATATTCTAACTAATTGTCGATTCTTAAATCTGTGTGAAATCTATGCATCCATCTTTGTCTAACTCCCAGTAGACAGTATCCACATCACAAACATTACTATTAAAGATGGCACTTATTGGGAAGTTTTTTGGATGATGAGGGAAGAGCAGTTGTAAGCTGGTTAAATTTGCTCTCACAGATAGTTGTATGTAGTGTTGTATATGCAGTTTACCAAGAGGAACTCAAATCACACTTCCTCATTAGAATGAGATCTTATTCTACCTATTAGGTGCCTAAGTGTGATCCTATTCCACTGTGTTTGAGTCCCTGAAAATCCACTAGATTTAGACAGACTACAAAAGTGGGCAGATGAGAATAGGATGGGGTTCAACATAGACAAATGCAGGGTGCTGCACCTTGGGAGAAGGAATCCACAGCATTCATACAGGCTGGGGAGTTCCCTTCTTGAAAGCACAGAGGCGGAAAGGGATCTTGGAGTCATTATTGACTCCAAGATGAACATGAGCCACCAATGCCAGACCGCAGCC
>NW_005842520.1:1010500-1020350 GCF_000455745.1 Alligator sinensis
TACCTTGTCATGCATCCAAAGGTGCATCTCAGGCCGGTCCAGAGAGGTGATACTCCCCCTCTATGCGACTTTGGTCAGGCCACAGTTGGAGTACTGCATCCAGTACTGGGCGCCACACTTCAGAAGGGATGTGGCCAGCCTGGAGAGGGTTCAGAGGAGGGCCACCCGCTTGGTGAGAGGGCAGCAGGACAGGCCCTACGAGGAGAGACTGAAGGACCTGGACCTGGACCTGAACCTGTTCAGCCTCAGCAAGAGGCAATATTTTACAGTTAGGGTGGCCAAAATCTGGAACCAACTTCCCAGGGAAGTGGTCCTCGCCCCTACCTTGGGCATATTCAAGAGGAGGTTGGACAATCACCTGTCTGGGGTCTTGTGAACCCAGCATTCATTCCTGCCTGTGACAGGGGGTCAGGCTAGATGATCTGTTCAGGTTCCTCCTAACCCTAGCTACTATGAAACTATGAAACATTGATGATGCGTTTACCTTGTAACACGCTAGAGAAGGATCCATCCAACAATTTACTTAACAATTGTATTAATTAACAATTTAACAATTGTATTAACAATTTTTAAAAGATTTGAACAGGGTGGAATAGGATTTTACTAAAGGTTTCTAAAAGATGGAATTTGAGTTTTTGGTTGTAGCCGTGTTGGTCTAAGGTCAGAGGCAGACAAGGTCCATTGGGTAGATGCAATATCTTTTATTAGACCAACTGAGTAGTCGGAAAAAGGTTCTTAACAAGCTTTCAGGTGCAGTCACCCTTCTTCAACTTTTTTCCAACTTCTTCAGCCTGAAACCTTAATCTACTCAAAGAACCTTGCCTGCCTAAAAGATGGAATAGAATCTGGCAACAGATCTTTTCTCCAATCCAACCCAGTCTCATCCATTGGAAAACCTAGCTTTTTTTATGAAAGGCTCCCTTATATTAAGCTTAAACTGTACAAAGATTCTGTTACTCTGAGTCAGCAAGAATTAATATGCTACCTGAAGGGGTCCTGCATCTGTTAGTAAAGTTAGGTAGCAGACATACCTTGTTACAGAAGTGAAGGATTGAATCAGAATGAAGATGAGATGTTCCTATCTGCCCCAGTGATCCCTTTAGCCAATGGGATGCAATGTGTAGTATTCCTTACCATGCTATATTTGGTTCTGTAAATGAATCAATGACTTCAGACTCTAGTACTTTCACAAGCATCATACTTGAATACATGATTTAAGGAAAAAACACACAAACAAACAAAAACCCCTCACACAGTTCTTAGTCTTTCCTCACAAGCAACCCAGGACTGGAGTAACAAAGGTATTGCAGATATATAAAATGCATTGAGAGAGCTATGCAAAGAAGCTTGCACAGCACATTCTTGTATTATGTCTGGGTTTAGGCAATTCTGCAGTTCATTTACTTTAATGAGCACTAAATCTGTCACAATTTAAAATACAAAATAGAGGAAATATGGACTAGAGCATCAAGAGAGTTTGAAATATAGATTAATCATCAACCCCTTACTTTTTTTCTACCAGTAACAATACCTATTTTCAATTCCTAAATCATCTCTTCAAAAAATATAATGATAGTCTTATTCAAGAATTGACTGACTAGTCATAGACAAGAACCAACTTACTAGTTCATAATTTTATATCTATCAAATGTTAATATAGGAAGAACCAAAAAGCAACCCTCTAGAAAGGGGAATCAAAAAGTAAGTAGCTTATTCAGATCAAAATGTGAAGTCAACAACAACAACAAACATTAGCAAATAGATTCTTCATTTGGTGTTTGCTTTTCTCTTTCCCATTTAGTTTCTCCTTTCTTCCCCTTTTCAGATATTTAAAAGTTTTTGAAGTATACATTTTCATTGAGTTTTTATAAGTTTTGACCTCATCAGTTCTTCTATTCTGTATTTATCCAGAACTATTAACTTTAATTTTCTGTCCAACTAGGAAGCCTAAAATCTTAAGGAATTATCATGTCAGTAAACTGAATTTTACTGGATAGCATAATGCTTGTTTGGAGATGCCTCTGATTTTCTCTTTTCTTTTAAATGTGGTTCTTATAGTTAAATATTATGAATGATAGAATGTTAAATTAATAAATGAATCAAAGTATAAATGTAGCTTCCCTATTTTGGTTGTTTCATGTCCTAGATATATTCCTAATGGACTCTTAAAAAGAAGCCATTTGTCATACTTTTTTGTTGTCTTTGCTAATGTAAAAGAAGAGCTTTTTAAGGTTCTAACTGACTTTTAAGCCATGCTCTTCATACCAAACTTAACATGAGTGAGTCAGTACATTCCCTTTGTTTACATCAGAGATTTACTGCCTATTAACTTTGATTCTGTTTCTCCTGAATAGCTCTACATTCTCAGAAGATTAGAATTATATAAATATTGTTCTCTTTGCAGTGAGGAACTACGGAAAGAAGCACGCCAGCTGAAACGTGAACTGCTAGAAGCAAAGCAACAAAGAGAAGAAAAAGCTGAAAAACCAAAAGGAAAGGAAGAGGAAGGTAAGAGCATATTATTGGAAATGATAACTATGAATTTCTAGTTAGCTTCCCAGCTTTACCAATCATTTCAGAATTTTGTGTTTCATTTAGATTCTATAGAATAGTAGATTTCCATGAAAAATATTTTTCTTTGAAAATGTATAATAATAACAGATGTATACAAGTGTATAAGTAAGTTGCTCTCTGTATTCTATCAATTGTATTTATTTATATACGTTTTATATGTATGTGTGCTGGTTGAACAGCTTCTACAATTGGAATACACATTATACAAATTTCCTGACAAAGATATACCTATTATAGGACAATTCAGAAAGGTACTTAAATGCAGGTACTATAACACACAAGTCATCCTTGTTACTTAAAATAGTAGCTTTCTGCTATTCCATCAGGTCATCTACATACTTAAAAATCAATTGCTTAAATACACTGTTGTGTTTAGCCCACAAAGAATATCAGCAGTTGCACACATAAGTGGAAAAATTGATCAAAAGATGTACTGCAGTTTGCTTTATTGCATATTAATTTACAATTTTTCATTGCTTTTCTATAAGTCTCTTCATTTGGAATTATGGACGTGCAAACTTCAAAAGGATAGACAATTAAAATAGCATGAAACTGTTTTTGATGTTACCCATATACCTTTGTTTTAAGAAGCCTTAGCATAAAGGGAACTCCAGGAAAGGAGCTGAAGAGGGAACTCCAGGAAAGACTGGGGGCAAAGAAAGATTTATAGGCAGTGGAAGCAGGGGGCAGCCACCAAAGAGGCATACACCTCCCTGGCGTGCTATTGCAGGGAATCAATTAGGCAGGTCAGGGCAGCACTGGAGCTTAGGCAGGCTTCAACAATTAAGGACAATAAAAAGTCCTTCTGCAGATACATAGCGAGCAAAAGGAAAGCACAGAGTAACATAGGGCCCCTGCAGGACAAGTCAGGATAGTTGGTGGTTTACACAGGAAAAAAGGCAGAGCTCTTCAATGAGTTCTTTGCTTCAGTATTCCTAAGTACTGACCAAGACAATTCCCCCACCTTGAGCATAGACAGATGTCCAAAAGGCATAAGACTGCCAGAGGTTACTGCTGACTTAATTAAGGAGCACTTGGAAGGGCTGGATGGGTACAAGTCAGCTGGCCCAGACGACCTCCATCCACGGGTGCTGAAGGAATTGGCTGGTGTCGTAGCTGAGCTGCTAGCACAGCTGTTTGAGCACTCATGGTGCTCTGGCCAGATCCCCGAGGACTGGAAAAGGGCCAACATGGTGCCCATTTTTAAGAAGGGGAGAAGGGATGAGCCAGGTAACTTTAGGTCAGTCAGTCTTACCTCTATCCCTGGGAAAATACTGGAAAAAAATCAAAGAGTGCATTTGTGAAGGCCCAGCAGGGGAAATGATGCTGAAAAGAAACCAGCATGGGTTCGTCACAGAAAGATCCTGCCTGACAAACCTTATAGCTTTTTATGACCAGGTCACACACTGCCTTGACACAGGAGCTGAGGCCGATGCCATCTGCCTGGATTTTAGGAATGCCTTCATCACAGTTTCACATCGTATTCTCATAGGGAAGCTAGCAGGCTGTAGAGCAGACGCCTCCACAGTCAGGTGGGTGGCCAACTGGCTTAGGGACTGCACCCAGAGGGTGGTGGTGGACAGGTTGTTCTCAGCCTGGAAGGAGGTGGGCAGTGGGGTCCCTCAGGGTTCGGTCCTTGGACCAATGTTATTTAATCTGTTCATCAGCAATTTGGATGAGGGTGTGGAGAGCACCCTCTCCAAGTTCGCAGATGATACCAAGTTATGGGGCACACTTAACACAGCAGAGGGCAGGGAGCAGATACAGGCCGACCTGGACAGGTTGGATCAATGGGCGGAACGAAATAGGATGCAATTCAACAAAGATAAATGTAAGGTACTCCACTTAGGAAGGAGGAATCCCCAGCACACCTGTAGGTTGGGGGTTGACCTCCTTAGCAGCTCAGAGGCTGAGAGAGATCTTGGAGTCATAGTTGACCCCAAGATGAACGTGAGCCGGCAGTGTAACGAGGCCATCAACAAAGCCAGTCGCACCTTGTCGTGTATTAGCAGATCATCCCCCTCTATGCGGCATTGGTCAGGCTACACTTGGAGTACTGTGTCCAGTTTTGGGCGCCGCACTTCAAGAGGGACACGGAGAATTTGGAGAGGGTTCAGAGGAGGGCCACTCGCATGATTAGTGGCCTCCATGAAAGACCCTACAAGGGGAGGTTCAGAGATCTGGATCTCGTCAACCTTCACAAGAGACGGCTGAGGGGAGACCTTGTAGCCGCCTATAAGTTTATCAAGGGAGGACAACAGGGAATTGGTGATGTGCTATTTACCAGAGCATCCCAGGGAGTAACTAGGAATAATGGGTGCAAACTAGCGGAGAGCAGATTTAGGTTAGACATTAGGAAGAAATTTTTTACAGTAAGGGTGGCCAGAATCTGGAATGGGCTTCCAAGAGAGGTAGTACTATCACCTAACTTGGAGGTCGTCAAGAGAAGGCTTGATAGTCACCTGACTGGGGTCATCTGACCTCTGTCCTCTTTCCTGCCAGAGGCAGGGGGTCAGATACGATGATCTATTGTGGTCCCTTCTGACTCTACAATCTATAAATCTATGAAAGTGGGCATTCAGCTGACAAATTTTAAGTTACATTTTTGTTTCAATACAATAAAGTAACAAAACACTTAAAACATACATTGTTTTACATTTAAAGTATTTTTCAAGATTACAAGGATGTGAAAAACAGTGTAGATGCTTATGAAAGCATCAGACCACGTCAGACCAACCTGGTGGCCTTCTACACCCAGGTCACAAAATCCTTGGATGCAGGTGTCACGGTGGAAGTAGTCTTTCTGGACTTTAGGAAGGCCTTCGACACTGTTTCTCACCCCATTCTCATTAAGAAATCAAGTGACTGTGGTGTCGATGCCTACAGTCAGATGGGTCGCAAATTGGCTGGAGGGTCACACCCAGAGAGTGGTGATGGACGGGACTTATTCGACCTAGAGGGATGTAGGCAGTGGGGTCCCCCAGGGCTCGGTCCTTGGGCCGATACTGTTCAACATCTTCATCAGCGACTTGGACAAGGGGGTGAAAAGCACCCTGTTCAAATTTGTGGATGACACTAAGATGTGGGGAGAAGTGGGCACGCTGGAGGAGAGGGACAGGCTGCAACTAGATCTAGACAGGTTACAGGGATGGGCGGATAAGAACCGGATGGGATTCAATACTGACAAGTGCAAAGTACTGCACCTAGGGAGGAAGAACCAGCAGCATACCTACAGGCTGGGGAACTCCCTACTCGTCAGCACAGAGGCAGAAAGGGATCTTGGTGTCATTGATTCCAAAATGAACATGGGCCACCAATGTGGGGACGCGGTCAGGAAGACTAACCGCACCTTGTCATGCATCCACAGATGCATCACGAGCAGGTCCAAGGAGGTGATCCTCCCCCTCTATACGACATCGGGCACAGTACTGCAACTGCGGCCTGACCAGTTCTCAGCGCCGCACTTCAGGAGGGATGTGAACAGCATCGAGAGGGTCCAGAGGAGGGCCACTCGCGTGATCACAGGGCAGCAAGGCAGGCCCTACAAGCAGAGGCTATGGAACTGGAACCTGAACCTGTTCAGCCTCCACAAGAGAAGGTTGAGGGGGGATCTAGTGGCCATCTACAAAGCTGGCCAAGGGGGACCAGCAGACTATGGGAGAGTCCCTGTTTCCCTGAGCACTACTGGGAGTAACAAGGAATACAGCCATAAGTTGACTGAGAGTAGGTTCAGGCTAGACATCAGGAGGCACTAGTTCACAGTCAAGGCGGCTAGGATCTGGAACCAACTTCCAAGGGAAGTGGTGCTCACTCCTACCCTGGGGGCCTTCAAAAGGAGGCTAGATAATCACCTGGTTGTTTGACCCCAGCTTTCTTTCTTTCCTGCCCATGGCAGGGAGTCGGACTTGATGATCTGCTCAAGTCCCTTCCAACCCTACCAACTATGAAACTATGAATGCCACATCTACCTTCATTTTTTTCCCATGAAGCAGTTACAAGGCATAACCCCTTATCACACGACTGATATTTTTTATTAGTTTAAAAAGTCAGTGATCTATATACATTGCCATAAGCTATGCTGGGGACAGGACAGTGCAGACACAATTTAGGAACAGGGGAGTGAACTGCTTTGCAACATTGCCTGCTGTGGCCTTACCCGCATCTGGGATGTAAAGTTGCAAGCTGGTGAACTGTTTCCTTTTCAGTTAACAAGCTGCTAAAGAGTTGGAAGTCCCTGATTACCTGTAGTCATTTTGTTTGATAATTCATTGGCTTGTTAAATGAAAAGCTGGCTGGCGGATCTGAAAAGTAGTTATAATTGGGAAATCATCATCTAATGAGAGATTTCTCACGGGCTCATCTTCTTTGTCAAATGCAATTCAGTATGTTTATCAGTCATCTGGAAGAAAGTATAAAGTAATTATTGGTAAAGTTTGTGGATGATACAAAAACTGTGGCGTGACATAAGCAATGAGATGAATTTTATCTACCAGAATGATTCAGGTTGTTTAGTAAAAAGGGTTATCTGGAATGCCATGATAGCAGAGTCATACATGTAAGAATAAATGTGCAGAGTTTGGAACTGTGTTCTAAAAAGCAATGACTCCAAAGTGTTTTCAGGGGTCACAGAGCGAGTAATCTTTGAGCATAAGCTCTTTGAGTTTGTGATGGCAGCAGGCCTGCAATTAGAGGATGATCTCTGCCCTGGCTCATTGATAGGTCTTGAGGTAAATTAAGAGTTCAGTCCTTGAGCCACAAACCTGCCCACATAAGTTACAGGTTTTTCCGTAGGGGATATTAGGTCATAGGCCAGGATTTCTTTCTTTTTCTTTCCTCCACTCTCTCTTCTCTGCTTAGAGGCAAGATGCTTCATCTTGAAATTGCGGGCCAGGAGCGACCCGAGCCCTTTTCCGTGCTGCACGCGGGCTGTGGCCAGCAGCCCGGGCACGCCGGGTCAGAGAGGGAAGGCCGTCGAGCTGGAATTAGGCACAGACGCGTATCAGTAGTTTTAAAGATTGTTTACTTACACCGAGATGGCAGTGGTGTAGGCTGGAAAACTTGATTGAGTTGCGGTTACAGACAGACAACACAGACGGTCTCGTGGAGGTTGCTAGGCTCCACGGTACAGAGCTCCGGATGCTCTGGGTGAACGAGCCACCAAAATAGGAATCGTAGGTACGTCTTATAAAAGTCGCGCTCGAAGACGGGAAGAGGTGGGCGGTGGATCAGGCCGCCAGGCTCCTCTGGATCTCACACAGGGTTTCTATTACCCTGCCATGTACCCAGAGTCCCCACGAGATGGATGTGGAGTCCTCTTTGGCTTGGGCGGAAACTGCTCAAGCCTTTTATACGGCTAACAAGCCAATCGTTAGCCGCCACGTGTGAATAATTTAACACTAGCCAATCACAGGGAATGAATTTGCATACCGGTGGCGGGAACTCTTTTGCACCGTGCATTCCTCTTGCAACTTGAGCAATACACTCTGCAAAAGAAGCTGCAGAAAAGGCGGGAAACTCGTCCCTGCACCGGGGTTTTCCTCTACGACAGGAAACTCTCCCGTGCAGTGAAGCTGCAACTTGGCGGGGATAATTCTGGTGCCAAAGCACACACAAAATCATGCCTTTGGGTCATGACAGAAATGAGCTGCCATTTCGCTGAGGTTGCAGCACCATTGGAGTCAGTCGGCAGCCATCTTCTCTCAACTTTTGATGCTGGCATCCATTTTCTTGAGGTATGCCTTCAACATGTCCTTGTAGATTTTCTCTGGCCGCTGTGAGATCTCAAGCCATTACTGAGCTGGAAATAGAGCACTTTTTTTAAGAGTCAAGAGTCAGGCATCCGCACACAATGTCTGGTCCAATGAAGTTGACTTGAGGATTATGGACTCAATGCTGGAAGCACTGGCTTCAGCAAGGATACTAGCATTTGTGCAGCAATCTTCCCATTTGGTGTGGAGGATTTTCCAGAGACATTGTTGGTGATCTCTCTTCAGACTCTTGAAATGATGACTGTAGACATTTCACATCTGTAGAGGAAAGTGGGGATGACGACTGCATTGTAGACCTGGATCTTGGTCTTTCTGGAGATTACGATGAATAAAGACACGCCAAAGCAAATTTCCCAAAGGAGCCCCTTATGCACTGCATCCTGTGCTGCATCTCAATGTTCATTCTCTGAGAGAGTTGGCTACCAAGACAGGGGAAGTGCTCAGCTACCTCCAGGGTCTTTCTCTTGATGATAATTTGGGGAGGGACATCACATTCATGGCCTGGGGTAGGCTGATAAAGCATTTTAGTTTCTTTAATGTTGAGAGAGGGGCCTAAAGTTTGATAGGCTTCTCCAAAAAGACCCAGTAAGGTCTTGAGGTTTTCCTCAGTGTGTGCAAGGATGGTGCAGTCATTGGCATATTGAAGGTCAAGGATAGTTATTTTGAATACTTTGGCTTTGACCAATAATGTCCCAGATTGAAGAGCCCTCCATCCATTCAGTATTCTATATCAATTTCAGAAAGAAGGCAGTCTTTAATGAGAACCAAGATGACTGTCAAAAAATGGAGAACAGAGTTGGAATGATGAAACATCCTTACTTAAACCCAGTTTTGGTGACATACAGATCTGTCTGATCTGCTACATAAAACAATCACAGTCATCTGGTCATGGAGAAGCCTCAGGACTTTGCTGTACTTTCCAGACATCCAAATTTGGCCAGTATTTTCCATGAGGCTTTGTGATTGATGGAGTCAAAGGCATTAGTGAGATTAATGAAGGCCATAGACAGCTTCTGATGTTATTCCTGACACTGTTCTTGGACCTGGCAGGCAACAATGATCAAGTCAGTTGCCTCATGGGGTGGTGTGAAGCCACACTGAGATTCTGGCAGGATTTCCTCATCAAGCAATAGAGGATGGTTCAGGGGGATGTGGGCAAGGCTTTTTCCTGCTGTGGAAAGAGGGCTATACCTTGATAGTTCGCACACAGACTTATCTCGTGTCTTGAAGATTCTCATGACGTTGGCATTCCTTAGGCCACAGAGATCTCTTCATTGTTCCAAATGTATAGAATAAATACATTCATGTTCCAGTTCCTCACTGCTAGCCTTGTAGATTTCAGTAGATAGGTCATCTGGTCCAGTAACCTGATTGTTTTTTGCTTCCATGGCATGCCAGACTTCTTCTAGAGTAGGAAGGTTGATGAGGAATCCCTTTTTAGAGTGTTGGGGGATTGATTCAATAGTAGTAAATAGTAGTATCTGCCACTTGACTCACAGTTCAGGAAT
>NW_005842520.1:1020360-1028526 GCF_000455745.1 Alligator sinensis
GTTCACAGTTCAGGCCACAGTTCAGGAATGACTCTTCATCTAGCTCAGACAGATTCATTGTCTTTGAGGAGCATCTAGCCATCCTGCAATTTCAGGAAAGTAGAACTGTAGGAAGCTGGGCCATAAATGGCCTTCATTGGCCAGAGAAAGCTATGCATGTCATGTTTGTCAGCATAGAGCTGGATTTCTTTGACTTTATCTTTCCACCACTGATTTTTGATTTCCCAGATCTCACTTTGAGAAGCTGATACATCTCCTTCTGCTGAGATGAGGTGTCATCTTGCCAAGTAGAATGAATCCTATTCTTCTAGTCAAGGAGGGCATGAATCTCAGCGTCACTCTCATCGAGCCCGTCTTGGTGCTCAGGATCCCTGGACTTGCCTAGTCCTTTCTGAGTATACCCTAAGGCCAGCCCAGGCATGGTTTTTGAAGTAGGGTGACCCTCCCTCAGAGAGCTACCTTCCATTTCAGATTCTGGCAGAGGGACTACTTCTTCAAAGAACAAATGAGTGCCCCTGAAGTACTAAGCAACAAAAAAGACTGCTACCCCTCAAAGGCATTGGTTAGGTGACTCCAGTACAGCCAGCAGAGACCTTACCCCTTCTAAAGGGTTAAGCAGTACTTAACCAGCCCTGCATAGTCTAGCATGCACAGCCTCTGGGCACCCCAAAGTTAGCATGGATGTTCACTTCTCTCCTGCTCTCAGGCCATCACCCTCTTCTTTAGTTCCTTCTGTCTGTCATTCTCCTTAACTCACCCCTGCCCTCCAGTCTCCAGATACAGAGACAGCATCTCTTCTGTTGTTCATTGAGTGGAAACCACTTGGTGTGTCAACAAAGGCTCTTGAGCTTTTTTGTTGCTGGGAGTGCATCTGTATGTGCATGTAGGCAGCTCTGGGTCCTGTTAATGACCCTGTTAACTCTTTTTTCCTCTTGTACAAGCTAGTCAGGGAAATTGTGGCATAAAACATTATTACAACATGAACATATTTGTGGTTTTGCTGTTATATTACTGCTTAGTCTGTCATACCCATTGCTGGCTATAGTAGTCACAGAACTTCCTTTTGGAAAAGAACACTGGTCTCTTGGCATACCACCTCATGCTTCCAGTTCACTGGTCCCAGGGGTCAGATCAAAACATTTGGAATGCAGCCCTTTCAGTTTTGATTCTTTGCTTGTGATTGTGGTTGTCCACTTCAGCATCACAAGATGCCATTGGTCAGGCTTCATGTTCATATAGAAGGACTCTCTGAGTTCAGTCTCTAATATGAAGGTGATTCCTGAGCCCAAGCCTACTGTCTTCCTCTTTCCTCTTTTTTAAAGACTGCTAACCCTCTTTAAGTATCATTGTTGGCATATGAGCTTCCATTGCCTTATGAGGCAAGTGGCTCAGGATGAATAGATTCCAGTAGAAGAGGTGGAATACCTTCATATCTATTTGGATACCTTGCAGCAATGTAGACCAAGTCAGATAGCTATCTTTATCAACATGGCAATAAAGAACTCGACAAAAAATTTATTGCAAATGCCAAACCCTTCTTCCCATACTTCACAGATTGACAGACATGAAGTTCTTCTGAGGATATAAAATTTTTCTAAATGCACCGTAACTCTTTGGTTGCAGTGGCCAGAAAGACATTTCAGCAGTTCTAATACTCTTCAAAAAACAAATTGCAAAACAGACTTGAGTTTCTCAGAGGAAAGTCTTACTCCACCACAGTCTTATAATTCTGGATAGTTGGTTGCTGGCCACTTTTTGTTTGGTACAATTTTAGAATTTACAAGAGAAAAATGATTTTGAAAATCCAAAGATTCCTCTAACATACCCCTTTGTCTTTTATGTTAAAAATGTCCAAAAAAATTGCCTCTATAGAAAGTCTTTTAATACACCAGAAGTAAACACATTGATTTTGAATAATTGGATCTGGATATGCACGTGAATGAAGACAGACACAGGGGTATCAGAAAAGCACAACTTTAAGTTAATATGCTAGGCATTTTTAGATAGGTCAAATATGTATGTTACAGGGCTCCTACGATATATCTCATAACTCAGACTAGACCATCCTCAGCCTAGCCAAAGAGTTCCGGTTATTCTTTGAGTCATTTCTTCCATATCCTTGACGTGAGGGAAACAAGGTTACTCAAGGGAGACCTTAGTCTTAAGACCTGTAGATCTTCCCTTCTCCCATAAGCACAAGGTCTACCAGGAAAATCCCAGCTCTGTTTACTTTTGGAAAGTCCTTTTGGTGTTTATCTGCACTGAATGCTTCAGGTTGTGATAATCTAAGCCAGGGGTTGGCAACCCCCGGCACACGTGCCAAGCATGGCACACAAGGCCATCTTCCTCAGCATGCGTTGGGGCCAGGAGGCAGCAGCTGTTTGCAGCCTCCTGGCTGCAGCGGGCCCCAGCTCTGGGTAGCTGCTGATAGCCACAGAGCCTAGGCTGCTCCCCGCAGGCAGCCGGGAAGATGGAAGGCCTCGTGGACTGCAAGCTGCTCAGGCTCCATGGCTATCAGCAGCTACCCAGAACCTGAGCTGGCTGCAGCCAAGAGGTTGCAAACAGCTGCTGCCTCCCAGTCCTAAACCCAACCCCGGGTTCCGGGGAGGCAGCAGATACCGGCAATGCTCACAGCTGTGCTGCCCTCGCCGCCGCTTCTGCAAAGTAGCGTGTGGAACCCGGCAAGGCAGGGCACAGCGCAGGGCACAGAAAGCTGCCTGCCGCTCCAAGCTCCCCACTGTCCTGGCCACACTTCCCCTGCAGGCGGGGGCAGCAGTGAGAGGCACAACCATGCATGCTGCCCATGCTGTTCCCTGTGTGCTTCCCTGTGTGGCCCCTCTGTGCACTGCCACTCCAGGTCGCACACGCTGCACTCTAGAGGGCCCAGGGGAGGGCAGCAGGGCTGGGAGCACAGTGTGTGCAACCCAGAGGGGCCAAACAGGGAAGCTGCCTGCTGCTGCAAGGTCCATGCTGCCCGGGTCACAGTTCCTCTGTGTGCATGGGAGCAGCATGGGCAGCATGCAGGTTTATGCCTCTCGCTGCTGCCCCTGCCTGCAGGGGAAGTGACCAGAGCAGTGGGGAGTTTGGAGCAGCAGGCAGCTTTTTGTGCCCATCGCTGTGCCCTGGCGCACTGGGTTCTATACACTGCTCTGCAGAAGCAGCGGGGAGCATCCCCGGTATCTGCTGCCTCCCCAAAGACTGGGCCAGGGCGTGGAGACAGCAGCTGTTTGCAGTTTCCCGGCTGCAGCCGGCCAAGGTTCTGGGTAGCTGATAGCCATGGAGCCTGGGCAAGGGGCAAGGGACAGCAGGCCTGGGGGGCAAGGGGCACAAGCAGGGCATCCTGCCATGTACCCCCTACCCTCCTTTTCTTTTTCTGGCATGCTGGCACTTCGGCACCTTCCAAGGTAGGCATTGTGGGGGTTTTTGGCACTCTGGCCAAAACACGTTGCCTACCCCTGATCTAAACATTCTCATAGAACTACTGAGTATATTTCCAAGTCCTACTCCTATTAATTCAGTGCCTAACTGATGTGAGAGAGTTGATAGATTCTTCTAATAAGAAAAATACTTTCCTGACCCACAAAACTGGTGATTGTTCAGATCCACGGCATTCTAAAAGAGAGATACTACATTACAGATATAGTAGGGAGGATGGGTCTGTCAGAGAGAGCAAGATTCTTAAAATACCTGAGCAAATATGTAAATGGGAGTGAGGGGAGGATGGAATACAGAGCTAATGCAATGGAAGTATGACCAAAAAAATATCTTCTGCATTCCCCTGCATGCCCTTCTCCCCTTTCCATATCACAAACCATTACTTTGCAATCATAATGAACTACCAAAAACACAGAAGTGCCTAAATCTGTCCAAAAACAGGCTGTAATGTATCATTTTCTTTTAAATGCAGAACAGTTTTCGTACTATTTTCCTTTTGCATTTGTTGGGTATTTTTTCTAAAAATAATTAAAAATACATATTATAGAACATCTTAGTTTTTGATGTATTAAAATGGAAATAGGTCATGTGAACAATAACGCTGTTCCTGTGGTCTAATCCAGCACTGTCCAGCTTCTAAGTGACTGGGCACTGCACACCCCACAGGCAACACTAGCAGAGAGTGCACACCATGGTGCACTAGTAAGTGCTATGGGCCCCCCAACTGCATCATGCACACATGGGTAGGTCCTCCTCCACCCCATTGCTTTGCATGTGAACAGGGAGTGCTCTCCCACCCCACTGCACCCCAGGCAGGTAGGCACTTCTTGACCCCACTGCACTGAGCAAGGTGGGCAGGTGCTCTCCCACCCTATTGCACCTAGTGCACTAGGGATATGCACTTCCATACCCTGCTGCATCAAGCATCTGGGCAGGTGGGTGCTTCCCCACCCAGGTGCATCATGCAGTGTGGCCCAGTTCCCTACCTCAACAACAGCACCATATGCTGCATGGGTGCTCTGGGCTGCCAGCTTTTTTGGCATTGTGGGCTGTGCCACCCTCCCCTACCCCCTGAAACTGAGTCAGGCAGCAAAAACTGTGGGACAAATGGGGGACCCAAGACCCTGGCTGCTGTTGCAGCTGGAGCAATGGGGGCAGAGGGTGGAAGCCCATGGGTCACTGTTAATCCCTTGTGACCTGTATGCCGGTAGTTGAGCAGTACTGATCTAATACTTATGTTGGTGTCCAAGAACTGTGGTAAAATGTTTGCTGAAATGTGTTCACTGAGTATGAAGTAATTTGATAATGATTAGAAATCCAGGATAGCATGATGGTGCCCAAGATTAAAAATGGAGATGCCACTGCATGAAATATATTAAATGTTAATGCAGTCTAAGTTAAGAAAAAAAGTTGGCATTCAAGTTCAATATTGACATGTTAAAGTCAGGTCAAGGTAAAAGACTGCTAATATGAAAAAATACTAAGAGCCTCTGTTTTAAAGTGCCTAGTCTTAATAGTAAAATGTATGTTGTAGTCTACTTCTCCACTAGAGAATTTATTTTATATAGCTCTTTCCTTCTAAGGAGTTGCACAGGAAAATGACACATGGATCAGTAGGGTATATTGTGGAACCTGGTAGCAGAGTGCTTAAGGTGTCTTGCTTATGCTCCAGAACCATGAGTTTATGCCTCACTCCTGACCTAGAATAAAGACTGCCCATAGTTGACACAGGCCTGAAAACCAGTAGCTGCTTCTCTGGGCTGGGATGTGATAAAAATGGGCATTCATACACATGCCGGGGGGAGAGAGGAGCCTTTAATTACAGTAACTTTGAGAGCCATTTTTATTGAAGCACCCAGAGCGTCTTGTGTATCAGTGTCTCCACGCTTCAAAATGGTAGTGGAGGTGCTTGATCTCAAGCTTATCGAACGAGCTTTAAATGAAGTGCCCCTGCTGCCATTTTGAAGCACGGGGATGCTGATAGATGAGATACAGGAGGCTGCTGGAGCACAGTAATTGCCACACTCCAGCAGACTTGATTAATCAAATCTGCCCCAACAGGCTGGAATTCCAACACATTGGAACAGCCTCCCTGCTTATGTATAGGCATCCAATATCACTTGCTTGTGTGCCATTTGACTATAGAAATCAAACTTTAACCAAGCTACCCTCATGGGCTTGTAGACTCGGGAGGACCTTTGACCTTGACGCATATGTGGTAGGTCTAGAAGTTTAGTAGTGCAGTTTGTATTAGCAACTGTATTGCTACCATGAAGTATGGCATATGGAGTACTGATGCAACATTGTTTTAACTTGATGGGAAAATATGGAGTTTTGTACTTTTTGGACATTACTATTAGTTATAGGAAAAAGTCCTCGGTCGCAACTTTTTTTCCTATACCTTTTTCTTAGAATGCTCTAGACTTATTTCTTCCAAACCTTTACTCATGCTCAAACAAAAGTATTGCTATTCAGTAACAATATAGTAGAAAAATTATTACTGTATATTGATGGTTTGATGAGCATACTAAGGAACCTATTTTAGTTCTGAAGTTCTTTTGATCTGTTTATGTAATTAGCTTTAACCAGGGGTGCTCAACTCCAGTTCACAGGTCATATGCAGCCTGTGGAGCCATGGCATCCAGCCTGTGGGGCTCCCCATGGGTCAGGAAATTTGGTGGTGGGTGAGCAGTGGCAAGTAATACTGCCAGCCCCACTGCCAAATTTAGAAGCCCTGCAGGCACCTTCTGAATTCCCCACCCCATGCAGCCAGATCGGGGCTGGGCCATGCACCCTTGCCCCCACATGGACAGATCAGAGCTGGGACACATCCCCTTCCCCCTGCATGACTGGATTGGAGCTGGGCCATGCCCCCTGCTCCCATGGGGCTCGATTGGGCTGGGGTGCTCCCCTCTCCCCCACACAGCCAAATCAGGCCTACTGAGTACTGTTCATCCAGTCCAAGGCAGAGAAAGGTTGGGCACCACTGGTTTAAACCCTGAAATAGTTATATTTCACCATATGTTTTCCAGCTTGTATTAATTACTACAGCAATTTATAGTACCAAAAAATGTCCAGGCTTTATGTGATTTAAAGGGAAAGCAACTGGTAGTATAAATTTGAAATTTAGGTCAGTGCTTTGACAGGTGGGCTTTTTTTTCCTATTCCAGTTTTCAGTGTTCTACATTAATAGAAATTTTGTGAATCTCTTAATTTTAGTGAAAACAGTTTCTTTAAATTTTCAGCACTCTTAAGCATTACACCATTATGTTAATCCCATAAGAACATGAAACTAAACACAGTAAAAATTGACTAGAACATGAAACTGAATAATAGTATTGTCAAAGCTAAGGTGCAAAAAGTAAACAAACAGTATAAAAGATGAAAAATATTTTTTACATTAGAAGGCAAAGGTAATACAGTAACAAGAAACTTGTATTTTAATGTGAAGTAAAACTTTTATTTTAGTAAACATATTAACTGCTTAATATTATATTATTCTGTATAGAATAACCCCTTTTACTTTGAACTGTATGCATTTCATGGAGTCCAAGGCTGCAAGATGGATACACATGTTCAAGTGATGAGGACAACCACCATCCTACAAAAAAAGTTCCAAAAAAAAAACCAGACTCTGCTTTCTCAAACACTAAAACAGGTTTTATGAAAGAGCTGACCATTTTGTGAACAATATCAATTTGCAGATGCTCTGTGAGTTGAAACAAATGTAAACTTAGTACAATGAGGCAATGGAATAGACTGCCTGGGGAAGCTAGGGAACACCGTTATCAGAAGTGTTCAAGAACAGGCTGGACAAGCAATGTTCAGGGTTTATCTAGGAGTAGGTGAACCTGTGCTCTGCTACAGGTATTTCTCATGCTTCTGGGCATTGCTGGTTGCCAAGTGGGGCCAGGAAGGAACTTGTTTCCCCTCCAATGCTACACTTGGTGGGGGTGGGAAGAGAGGTCATCTTCCTCAGAAGCATTGGGTGTTGGCTGCAGTCAAGGCTGGGGGTGTGCTGCTGCACCTGCTGGAATTTAACCCCAAAGATTCCTGGCTAGAGGGACTTGCCCTCTGCTCAGAGTCAGAGCAATTGCCATATTTGGGGTCAGGAAGGAATTTTACCCCATTCTCAAATGGATACAGACTGTGCAATTGGAGGGACAGGGATGAAATGGTGTTATGGTTGATTGTAATTTTGCTAATAGGCTAGCCAACGATATGTATAGGACAGTTTGGATAGGAATGATCCTGTATCTAGTAGGAGGTTGGACTTGATGACCTCCAGTGGTCCCTTACAACCCTACATTTCGATGGTTCTGTGATTCTTTGATTCTAAAATAGAACCTATTCAGGGTACCGTCTCAATCCCTAATTTAAGTAAATGAAGAATATTGTTTTATTAAATTATTTTTAGCTTTGTCAAAAGGGGGTCACCCTAGGATTATCTCAGATCACAGCAAAATTTTTTTTCAACAGAAATTACTCTCATTCTTTCAAAGAATGGACATGGTATTTAGGAAGTTCTGTATATAGTGTTTAATTAGTTAAAAGTCATTTTCTTTGTTGAACTTATCTCATGGTTTTAAAAAAACCCTAATACTTCTTGCTAAATTACATCTCTAAAATCTTCTCCAGGTTTCTTTGAGTATCAGAATCAGCAGCAATTAAAACAGAGCCAAGCTGAGATGCAGGTTTAGGTAAAATTTCTAATCTGCTTTTAAAAGATAA
>NW_005842520.1:1028536-1028826 GCF_000455745.1 Alligator sinensis
TTTTTGATGGAAGAACAATGTCTTTATTGTGAATATTGCCAAAATTTAGATTAGGAATGGGAATCTGAGCTTGTAAATAAAGGAAGGATTTAAAGCCTTGGCTAAAATAAATCTGTCTTTGAGGTATCTCATAAGTCTCACCGGGTCTTTTAAAGATTTATATGTTGCTGCTATCTTTAGCCTGGACTAAACCAGTATTTCTATGCTTTTGGGATGTGGTGCATAATTTAAGATGTCTTGTCCAGGTTCATGATGATAAAGTTAGCAATTTGTTTTAGTTTTTCAGGGAA
>NW_005842520.1:1028841-1031241 GCF_000455745.1 Alligator sinensis
CCTACACCTTAAAAGGACAAAACATTATCCAAATATTGATTTCCACTGCCTGAAGCTTTCTTGTGCCATCTAATGTTAATGTGTGGGGCAAAAATAAGATACCACCATTCCTCCCTATCCAGGACTACTTTAAATTAGTTTCTGCAAGCTCCCTGTCAAAGTTATGTTTGTGAGAGGGATTCTTTTAGTGGGAGCCTTTTACATTTTCCTCTTACAGGGCACTCCCATCCCTCAGATGCATCCATGCCAACCTGGGAGATTACTGGACCTTATAAAAATGGTGTTTACAACTTTCTGGCTATGACATGTGACCAGTTACCTGCTTGCCATGGCCAGCACAGCTTATGTCCAAGATATTTCCTCCTCCTTCTCTGGATGGATTTTAAAATAAGGAACTGTTGAAGTCTGAAGGTTGTCTGTGTCCCGCCTCTACACATTACACTTAAAGCATGATTAACCAGGTAATCATACCTTAAGTTGTGACCTAGCTACATGTTCAGCCAATTAATGGCATGATAAAACAAGTAATAAGCTACAAAGTTATGACACAAAAAGTGTTATAACTTTGTAGCTCATTCTTATCACACCATTAATTGAATGTGTGGCCAGGTGCACCCCTGTGGCTGGAAGCCCCATCAACTGAGAGGCTCCCAGCCACTGGGGTGACCCACCCGCTGCCAGCCCCAGAGCTGACAAGTCTTGCAGTGGTGTCACTGTTTTCAGTTGTGGGGCTTGCAGTGGACAGAATGCTGCCACCACTGCGAGCCTCATAAGGTGCAGGGCTTGTGGCAGCAGGGAAAACAAGGCTCGCAGCAGCAGCAATGTTCTCCCTGCTGCAAGCCGGGAGTGAGGCTCACAGTGGGGGCAGAGTTTCTAGCACTGCCTCTACTGCAAGCCTCACAGCATGGGCAGTGCAGGGAATGCTGCCTTCAATGTGAATCCTGTACTTCATGAGGCCCACAGCAGCAGCATTCTCCCTGGGGCTCACAGCTGGGGGAGCCAGTGCTGGGGGAGCCTGGGGTTGTGATCCCAGGCTCACCCTTCATTGGCAATAAGGCGTGATGGGATTTAATGTGTGATTCCAGAATTGAGCTTCCTGCCATGCACATGTGGCATGGCAAGAGGTGAGATTGTGTGGATCACGCATTAGATCCCATTGCGCCTTTACCTTCATGTGTAGAGGGGCCCTATATTGCTATTAACCAGATGCTCAGCCTTTTAGTCCCACAAGCTGCATGACTGGTGTCAGGCTGGTCTAAGTCAGATCAGAACCACATGCCTGGATTGGTCCTCTTTAAGCCTTGGCTAGCCCCTGACTGCCAGGATCAGGCCCCAGGGCTCTGTGCTGCCCCCTCACAGTCCTGCACGCTGGAATCAGGGCACCATGACACCTCTTCCTGATCCTGCCTGGGGCCCCACACCACCTCTCTCTGGCCCTGCACACAGAGCCTGCAGGAAGCTCCAGAAGCTGGGTGACCCAGTGCCAGGGGCCTGCAAGCCAGGAATTGAACGCTCCTGTTATAAGCTCATTCTGCTTAATATGACCTCTGCACTATGGTTGCCTGACTTGGGGTGCTTGTGGAAGGAGGGCCTGGACCCATCTTTTTGGTTTCCCAGGGGCTAGGGCTTTAGTTGAGTAGCAAGTGAAAACACAGCATAATGAAGGGCCTTCTCTGTTGATTATCATCCCTCCAGCTGAGCCAGGAGTTCTCACCAAGGTGTTAGGAGTTTCAGTGCAACTTTTTCCCAACATACACCTCCTAAATACATCAAAGCCAATCTTCAGGAAGCACGAGAGTTCTCCAGAACATTTTTCTCTGCCTAGAGATCTGGATTTCCCTTGACAATGACTTCCCCTTAGGATGGATGTACTTGACTTTGTACAAAGCTAACACTTTTCATTCCTAGCTGATCTATATACATGCCATTTTGGATGGCCACCCCACAGATTGATTGCCTCCCTGTTTTGATAGCCCTCATTTCCAGATGCCCAAGTCTGAGTTTTCTCTTATTCCCCTTGGAATGTACTTACATTTATTCAAGGTTATTACCTCTCACCCCTGCATATCCATTGCCTTGGGGTATGTAGGGGGCATGGATTAACACTCAACTAGAAAATGGGCTCACTGGCCCTCTTTTACTTGTCAGTTTATAAAATTACAAAAATATGTTCACATCAAACCATAGTTCATATAACAAAAAACAGTAAAACTGCAAGGAATATTAGTTGTAAATAGATACCAAGCACAATAGTATTCAATTTGGGAAGATATTTATGCAGGATACATGTTAAACCCTCAAATCAACTGTACTTTTGGGTGGGTTTGTGACACTTAAACAACCTACATGACTGTCTTTCTAGACAAGGAGGTATGGCATCCTCATCTTAAGTTCCTGCTG
>NW_005842520.1:1031272-1041261 GCF_000455745.1 Alligator sinensis
GTCAGAAAATTTCAGTGCCAGTCTTTCTTCCAAAACTGTGCTTCATGAGTTGTGGCCTCTCTTCCTGTCCTGGATTTGAAGAGAACCCGAGCCTACTACCTGTATAGAACAAAGACTCTTAGTGAGATCTCCGCAATTTGCCATGGCCAAGAGATCCAAGGGTTCAGTTCTTTCCTTTCCAAGACACTCCAATCCTATTTCAGGTTGTATCAGACTCTAGTACAAGATATCCAAAATGGATCCAGATTTTATAGTTCAGCCTTCTTCCACCAGGGCTCCAGTTTCCTGTTCTTCCTGTTGTATCTATTGTGTTTCCATGGTTGATATTTGCAGGTCAGCAGCATAGATTTTGGCCCATATCTCTGCTAAGCACTACATGATTGTGGAGGCCTCTGGTTGCAACTCTGTGTTCAGTAGAACATTACTCCAGTTTATTTTTGCCTAATGGACTTGAAGCCACATCATGGTATTTGTGAGCACTGTGTTGGAGCCACCAGTTGTGTGGACAGCTGCCAAAAGGAGAAAAGCAAGTTACTTACCAGTGTCTGAAGTTCTTTGAGATGTGTTTTCCACACACTCAAACCCTATCCTTCTCTTCTTCTTTGAGCTTGCAACCCTCTGAAACTGCATTTAAGAGGCAACTGATGAGTGCTCCTCCCAAGTGCTCCTCAGTTTTCTCTTAAATGCAGAGTTTTATGATTTTAGTAGAGGCCGGCCTGCAGCCCACCATACAAGAATTAATAACATAAAAAACCCTCCACTTAGAAATTTGACTGAGCACACCCACATCTGAAAGTGTTAGTATGGACAGCATATCTTCAACTTCCTCATTCCTGAACGTTCATGGCTAAAACAGAACTACTGCTGAATGTTTATAGTAAGATCTTACTGTACATATATTGCTACTCTATGGTTATAACAAGATGTGTTTCCATGTCTCTGACTTCTCTTTATAGGGATTGTATTGGATATTAGGACTTCTTCATCCACCTGAAATCTGACCCATAGAGTTTAAGTCCAAAAAGGCCCACAAGATCCCTCCTGTACATCACAGATTATTACATGTTATAGTATTTATCCAAATAACTTTTCTTGCCTAAAGTATACTTGTGTTTGGCCAAAGGTTATCTTCCAAAAAGGTTTCCAGTCTTGATTCAAAGACACTTAGAGATGGAGTTTCAATCATCTACTTTGGTATTGCATTATATTGGCTAAAAACACTTCACATTTTTTCCTTATATCTAATCTGAAATTGTCTGGCTTCAGTTTGCAGCTTTCAGTTCATGCTATGCCTTTCTCCATAGATTAAAGATCAATTGTGTTCCTGGAGCTTTGTTTCCATGAAGATATTTATGCGATATAAATCAGGTCCACTAATCTCTTTAGTTAATGAAGCTAAAGGCTGGACCTTGCAACCCTTTTCACAGAGTCAGATCTTCTTTGAAGTCAGTAGTGACAGGGTGAGCATAGGCTCTGACCGTACTGAGCTCCTTCCAGAACCAGGGCCTCGTTCTGTGATAAGGCTACTGGATAATGCCTGTGCTGCCACCTCACATCTATTTTTACAGCTGCTGACTGTTTCTTATGAATATTAGTATCACATTTGATACTACCGCCTTAAAAGAGTCTATGAAATGGTATGTATTACATATTTCTCTTCTTGTGTTTGTTCCAGATTCAAAGCATTAGAGTAGTAAGGAAGAGGGAGAATGCAAGTGTTTATAATTGTTTAAGAGGAGGAAAAAAAACCTAATTCCATCCTTACAAGTTTGATTATAACCAGCCTTCCAATTTGTGAATCAGATTGTTGGTTATGCCAGAGTGCTGTCAGGACCTTACTTTGAATAAGATGTTTTTCTTTTATGTGACAATTACTGTAGTGATGCCAAAAATTACGTCAGACGTCATTTGAGTGCTGAATTTCTTCATTGTTTTGTAGTACCTAATCAAATATTTGAAAAAGGGATTCTTTTCATAGCTTTGTAGTATAAACTTGTGAATATGTTGTAATGAAAGTTACCTTAGACAAGTATAATTGTATGTTTTTTATTCAATCATGGATAGTTTTAAAATAAAATATTTTTAAAAAAAATCAAGTGAACACTTAAATTATGTTCGTATATATTTGTAGATGTTAGGCATTAGTATCTTTCCTTAAATGAATCTGATAATCTCTAAATGATAAAAAATAGTCACATATGTTATATCTGAAATGCCACATGGTAATAGAGGAGTAATGAAAGCTGCAGAAACCAATGAATAAGAATCCTGTTTTAGGTAAAAAACAAAAAAACCTCCACCTTCAATAAAAAAATTAAAATACTTGATAATTTAATCAGAATATATTCTAGTTAGGGTCCTGAGTCAGAGTTCTTAAATGTGTAATAAGTTCCATTCATGTCAATATAACATAAGCATGTGCTTACAGCAACCCTAACTTGAGGAATAATTGCTTGTACCTGGGATATAAGGGCGCTCTGGTGAACAAACGTTCCCCCTGATCCTGGTGAGCACCCCTGATAAACTTGTAGGTGACCACCAGATCACCCTTGAGCCTATGCTTTTCCAGGCTGAAGAGTCCCATGGCTCTCAGCCTCTCATCATAAGGTCTGTTATCCTGACCTCTGATCATGCGTGTGGCTTTTCTCTGCACTCTCTCAAGCTTCTCCACACCCTTTTTGAATTGTGGAGCCCAAAAATGGACACAGTACTCCAGCTGCGGCCTCACTAAGGCTGAGTACAAAGGGAGAATGACGTCCTGGGATTTGCTTGAGAAGCATCTGTGGATGCAACCCAGTGTTTTGCTTGCTTTACTAGCTGCAGCATCACATTGAAGGCTCATGTTCATCTTGTGGTCAATCATGACCCAAGTCCTTTTCATCTGTAGTGCTAACCAGGACAGCACTGCCCAGCCTATAAAAATGCTGCAGGTTTTTCTTCCCAAGGTGGAGAACCTTGCATTTTTCAGTGTTAAACACTATCAGGTTCTCATCCGCCCATTTCCTGAGCCTGTCAAGGTCTGCCTGGATCACCCTCATGTCCTCAGGTGTGGAAGCTTTACCTCAGAGTTTGGTGTCATTGGCGAACTTGGCCAGCCTGCTTGTATCACCATGGTCTACATCATTGATGAAGATGTTAAAAAGTAAGGGCCCTAAAACAGAGCCCTGAGGGACCGCACTGGTCACAGGGCACCACGACGATTGACTTCTGTCAACCACCACCTCTGGGTCCATTTCCCAGCCAGTGGATCATGGTGAGGTTGAGGCTGCAGTTAGCCAGTTTTGCCAAGAGGTGATCATGGGATACCAGACTGAAGGCTCTTTTAAAGTCAAGGTATATGACATCAGTCTCTTCCCCCTAATTACACAGCTCCATTCCCCTCCTACACTGTGCCCCATGCCTTGCAGATTTCAAATCTCCAATCAACTGGGACCCTTGTCCCAACATCTCCAGGCCCTTCTTTTTCCTTTTTGTTGGGGTTTTAGCCTTCTTGGCTTCCACCCCTCTACTCCGGCTGGTCCTGCAGCCCCGGCCCACTGCTCTAGGTCTGGCTTCTGGGCCCTAGCCCACGCTCTGCCTTGAACCTGCCTCAGCAGGGTTCAAGTCCAGCACATACCCCTTGGGATACTAATGGGACCTCAAAAAACCACTCTTTACCATCCCAGCCCAAACCACTGATTTAAACTGCAACATAAATACTAAATCCCTGGACTATAACATAAGAAGGAAAGTAGAGGCTGTGTGCCTGCTTACCTAGCATCTCTTTCTCTCTGGGTCACTCTGTCTTGTTCCCCAGCCTGCAGAACTATTTTCTTCCAGTTTCCTGGGGTATTTAGGAGCCCCACACTCTACTACTCCCAGAGTTAGCCCTCTCCCTTGCCTAGATCAACCCCAGGGCTTATATAGCTCTGGCCTGAGCTCTCTCTCAATCATGTGACACCCCCAATCAGCTGACCTGCCTGCAGGGCTGTCCTTTAAGCCCTGCTCTGCCAGCTGGCTGTGCTAGAAAACCTCTGCCCTTAAAGGGGCCACCCCACTTTCTAGTAACAGTGCCAGGGTTCCCAGCTTCTCTCATCACATCACAGCACAGTGCAAAATCAGAGATTTTAGTGCACCAAGTCCACTAAAATTCCTATTAAATATTTCAAACTCCTGTAGAAGTTTGTATGTGTGTGTATGATTATGTTTTCTCTCTCTCTCTCTCTCTCTCTCTCTCTCTCTCTCTCTCTCTCATTCTATTCCAAGATGAGGGTTTTTCCCCCATTAAACGGGAAAAACAAGCCTCATTTTGGAATGGACTATCACACAAAAAATGTAGTACCTGCAGTCAGAAAAGGTAGCAGTAATCTATTTGACTAGTCACATGGCAGTGAGGAACCCAGCATGGCTATTCTAGCAGCGAGGAACCCAGCATGGAGGTGCACGGCAGCAAAAAACCCAGTGCTGAGGCATGGGATCCAGTTTGGAAACAACCCCCCAGATGTGGATGGGGGTTATAAAGGTAGACCTTAAGCTGTCTCAGCACAGGATTTCTGGAATGCTGTAGTGCATAGAGAGTATTCAGGAGTCTTTATGATGGCAGCATCCTGAGATGTCCCAGAGTCCCTGCAGTGCTATGTACCATTACCCTGGCCTCCTCCTACCTCACTGCCTGAATTTTCTCTATATCCAGGCCTGTGAAAGGGCCTACAGAAAAGGGCCTTATTATTTATCATCTATACTGAGTAATTGTCCTTGAAACAGAGGTACTGCTCTATACCACTCTGGCTCTTTTACCCTACATAAAGTAACTGGATGGTGGATGAGGAGGATTTCATTTTAGGTCAGCGTGTCAATCATACAGCCTACAGACTGGATCTGCCCATGGAGCCACTTCATCTGGCCAGCTGAGCTACGGGCAAGCTAGGGAATGTAGGAACATGCTGCAGAATGTGGGCCCCACTAAACCTGGCCCACAGCCTCAAGGTGGGGCAGCATAGCGTTGTTCACAATGCACCTGCTTGTCCTACCTCTTTCAATGCAGCATTTGGCCACTTCAGCTGCAGCTGCTTGTTCTACTGCCTGCATTCCTGGCCTTGCATCTGCCATCTCTGAACTGCCACAGCCACCCCAGTGTAGTCTGTGGCCCTGCCACTTACCACATGGATTTGGCCCATGATAAGTAAGCCCTGCAGTCTGGATCCAGCCTGGGGCACAGGGTGAGTTTGATGCCCCTTTTCTAGGTGAACAGTTTTGCCCTGGACATAAGGAGTGCCTGTATATGAGCACAGAGGCTGCTTCAACACACTGTGATTACAGCATGTTGGAGCAGACTCAGTTTATTGAGTCTGCTGGAGCGTGGTAATTACTGCTCTCCAGCACCCTCCCATGTCTCGTGTATCCGCATTCCCATCAAACGAGCTTTAGTTCAAGTGCCCCTGCCACCATTTTGAAGCACAGGGATGTGGATACACAAGACACTGCAGCACTTCAACTAGAGTGGCTCACGGAGCTGCTCTAATTAAAGCACCATCTCCCCCACCCCTGGAGCAAATGTAAAAGTGCCCAGGGAGATTATCCTGTCAC
The DNA here is from genome assembly GCF_000455745.1 of Alligator sinensis. NCBI lineage: Eukaryota > Metazoa > Chordata > Crocodylia > Alligatoridae > Alligator > Alligator sinensis. Next base: position 1,036,838 of record NW_005842520.1, read on the forward strand.
AGATTTGAAGAGAAAATCCTGTTCCCTTTTTCAATGGTTTAACTCCTTACCATTTAAGAAGAGGGGAGGGTTGCCTGTAGTATCTCATTTCTCTAGGCTGCCTTTGCCTTCACTGATTAGTTCAGTTTTACCATACACTTTTTGATAATCATTTCCCATATGTCTGTGTATAAAAAGATTAAGTTAAAATGTTTAATCTATAACACTAATACTACTAAAGTATCCAATGTAGACAATATCTTGGTTGTCCTAAACTAACTGTTTATACAAACCATATCAGAGCCATGTAAGGATATTTTAAGTTTTTGAAGATGGTTTTAACATGAACAGTATCTTTATTTTCTGTTATAGTGCTATCAAGAGGATTAGAATTTACATTTTGCAGTTTTCATCAAACATAGAGTTCTTCTGATAATACTCTATACCATTTTCTTATAACCAGGCATTTCAAACAATATTATAATCAGCTGTCCATCACAAAAACAAGTAGTTTCTTTTGCATCATCCAGAAATAAAAATAAAATCATTGTCTTTTACAACCTTGCCTATTTTTAATGAAATAGTTTTGGTAGTTCTGTTTTATTTTAAGACAGAAATTAACAAGTCTGTGCTAGGAACTAAACTGTTTGTGTTTTAATGGCAGCACCAAAATCTTAAACCTTTAACCCTTTAGATAACTGCATTTTAGTTATATTTGCCCCCCACAAAAATACATTTGTAAAAGTAAACATCAGTAATGGAAGCAAAAACAAACCTTATGCTGTTGCCCTTATATTGCTATAGTTAAATGTGATATGTATTTACATGCTTAATGTGCTTAAATCAATGTTATTAAAATCATCAGTTAACTTAGAACTTCATTTATAAATTATTTCATATTTATAAATTATTTCATTAAAAAGTAGTGAAGATCTAGAATCTGACTTCCTGCTCAATCTGTGTCTGATCCAGAGGCCTTGAAGAGGATAGAAAGGTTACCATTCAGGTCATCATGTTTGTTAAACTACTCCTAATAGAGGACAATTAACTCTTTAGTAGTTTTCAAATTAGCCATCCTTTATTTAAGGGCATCTGAAACTCTTCAGTTCCAAACTATCACTGGGAAACTTTATCCCAGATGTTGGGTTTTAGAATAGATTGTACCATCTGGCTGGTATTTGTTGCTCCTCAAAGAAATATTTTAGGGGAGCAGAATCTAGTTATAGAAAATAAACTGACTCAAACTATGACATCACTATCATAAAGAGGAGGATACCTTAAAGTATGGTCTAGGATCAGTTAGTTAGAGTTAGAAAAACATATTTTAAAATGTCTAAGATAAAGAATGAGAATCATTTTTGTTGGGTTTCCTTTTTTCCCCTCTTACCTTAATTACATAAAGTATATGGAAGGTTATTCAAGCCAACAGAAGTTTTTACTGGAAGAGTAAAGCTGTCCCATTATCTGCAGTCCAAGTTTATAATAATCTTGATGAGGCAGAGGGAGCCAAAGGCAGGATCAAAGAGATTCTGCAAGAAAAAAACCCTTGGGACAGTAAGCTCAGAAGCAAGCCAAAATATTTACATTAATAATAATGAACACTCCCCCCCCCGCCCCGAGACAATACATTTGAACTCTATTCTGTGTGCATACACACACAATAGGGTGGAAATGTAGACTGTGTACACACATTAGAATAACCTGGGAGAATGTCCAGGTTTCTTCTATTAGAAAAGATTACCTGGAGATGCCTGAACAGACTTTTGAATGTTGAGCTCTTGAAGAGCAGAGAGTTTTCAGTGCTGATGCTGCTCAGCCAGGAGACCCCTATGTACACATAGTGTGTTCCGCATGCTTCCTCAGTCTGCCCAAAGACAGCTGGTAGCAGTGCACAGAGCAGCTCTGATTGGCTGCCCAGACTGCTTAGGGTCAGCCTGTGCCTCCCTGCAGCATACTGTGGGATTGTGAAGAGGGCATGTTCTACCCCTGCCTGGCTGGAGTAACAGAATTCAATGAGTGCCATGCTGTCTCCCACAGGGGTGGGGAGGTGTTGCAAAGCACCCTGGGATACTAGATGACTGTGCTGTGTCTTCTCTCAAAAGGGAATGTGAGTAACTCTCCTGGGAGTGATTTAACTCTGGTTGTTCCCAAGTTATTTTTTTCCCCAGAGTGGCCATTTTTGCTCTGGGAAAAAAAATCCTGAGCATCTGTACGTTCATGGTTTTCCCTAGGAGAGCAGCAACTGTGTCTTTAATCTATTTACACAAGAGCTGTGGTATGACTAGCAGAGCACTAAATTACAAGTTTAGCCTAAAGACATGGACAATTGAGTATCACGTGTGTTATCTTTAATTTAATTATATCTTGGTTTTAATCACAGTATTTAGATTTTTGTGGCCAAATTGGGACTGACCCTTTTGTATGTGTGTATGGAATCTCTCCCCAACTTTCTGCACACCACATAAGGGTCTGTCATGATTTTCACCCTTTTATTCAGGGAAATAGGAACTGCTACTTCAAAGAATCCCTCTGGCATTTATCATCTAAAAGGCTTAGTCTGTACTAGGAAAACAGGTATATATTTTAACACGAATATGCCAACCTGAGATAAAATACTTGGTGGGGATGTTTTATTTTTTCACAAAAGTCAGCTGTTTGGCTTGCCTAATCTCTAACTTGAACTGCTAATTTATACAAACTACCTTGTTTTACCTAGATTTTTATCTTGAGTTAGCTAACTTAAATTAAGAATATACCAAGAAAACTTGGAAGAGGCTTAACTGTGGTGTTCTATTTAGAATGGTTCAGTGAAATTCTATTAAATTTATTCCATTCTGAATTTACCATTCTGGGTCTTTTAGTTGAAATTCTCATAGGTTATAATCTGTTCAGTTATTAGTCCTCTCTTAGCCATAGTTGGATTTCATTTACTGACCGGAATAACTAGAAAAAATCCATTCTGTAAACCGAGGATGATTTTAAAAAAAGAAAAAAAGAGGGTAACTTCAAGTTCAAAGTAAAATGTTCTTCACACAGCTGTCAGACGTAAGTCTTGTACCCTTCTTTCAAAAGACTTGATGCCAAGGTTTGGTTTAGATTTACAGTTCAGTGATATCCATCCAACCTGAAATCTAGTGCACTGATTTGCCCCTATAATTATTTTTGGTTTTATCTTCTTCTACAGACATTTGAAGTTACAATGGAATATTTATTTTTCGTGTTCATTTTTCAAACTAACAAACTTGAATCCATGTGTAGTTTGCGTATCTGTGAAGTATTTTGTAAGTTTCTTAATACATTTGATGCATTGTTATCATCCAGTGGAATAATAGTTACGCTGTAAAAATCAATACAGATAAGTACTGCTCAATTATAATTTTATTTTATAGAGTATTAAATTACAAATTTGTTAATCTGGCTGTAAAAGTGCTGTAACCAAACAGTACTTCAAAATGTTACAGCAGATATTTGACACACTGATTTAACAAACTGTTAAAATGGATAAAGGAAAATTAACCTTTAGCTATTCTACATGCTACGTTTTTGGTATATTGTTTTCTTGATTGTAAGATGAAAGTTCGGGCGGGAGAGCTGAGGGGGCATTCTTCATTGCCATGGAACTGAGGCTGTGATTTGTAGCTCCTCAGTATGTGAGACAGGAAAACTGTCAACAATACTATCAAACTACAAACTAGTGGTTGGTTACAACAGCTGGATAGCAGAAGAATGTCATTTAGCATCCTAAAAAAAGTTGAAAAGCTGAATCCTTGAAAATAAGGAATGTTGTATTTGTCCTTTAACCCCTCAATAATATTCTATATCAGTGGTTCTCAACCTTTTTGGAATCAAGGCACCCCTTACTGGACTCGAGTCACTTCTCCATAACTGCTGAATTGAGTGACACTCAATTTCAAAATTGATTTATATATTATAGTGCTTACCTCCCTGCAGAGAGGCTAGGCAGTATGGGTGAGAGACTGACTATCACCCTTGTTGAGAATCACTGTTCTATACTCTTAACTTTGAGTCTTCCCTAATTTATTGTCAGGTAAAATAGATCTGATTTGGATAAATAACATAATTATCTTTCCACCAATAACCTATCTCTGCCAACTTCTCTTTTATTGTTGGCACTGTCTTACCCATCTCTCAGGCTTTCAGTTTTGTCCAAATCTTTTTATCTTTTATTGTGCTGCCTTCTGACCTACAAATTTCTTCCAATTCCAGAATCTTCCCTAAAGAGAAAGAAGAGTTTAGTGAAATTTGTTCCCAAACTTTTACAAAAATGAACATTAGGATGGCCCATGTTAGACTTTGCTAGTGCAGCACTCAGACTGGGTCATTTTTGTGTATACGTGGAAGCCTCATAGATTCATAGATTCATAGATGCTAGGGTCGGAAGGGACCTCAATAGATCATCGAGTCCGACCCCCTGCATAGGCAGG
>NW_005842520.1:1042734-1047031 GCF_000455745.1 Alligator sinensis
GGCAAAGAACTCGTTGAGTTCAGCCTTGTCCCCTCTGTCCGTCACCAATTGTTTCTGCCCGTTTAGCAGGGGTCCTATTCCTCCCTGGGCCTTCCTTTTACTCCCTATATATCTAAAAAACAATTTCTTGTCCTTTACTTGGGATGCCATCCTCAGCTCCATGGTAGCTTTGGCCCGTCTAACTGCCTCCCTACAAGCACGAGCAGAGGAGGTATATTCGTCTTTGGTGATCTCTCCTTGTTTCCACTTTTTGTGTGCTCCCCTTTTGGCCCTTAGGCTGCCCTGGATTTCTGCGGTCAGCCAGGGAAGCCTCCTGGCCCCTTTCCCTCTTTTACCCCGCATGGGGATTGTCTCGCTTTGTGCCTGAAGGATCGTTTCCTTCAGGCACAGCCACCCTTCTTGGGCTCCCATCATTTCAAAACTCCTACTCTGCAGTGCGTCCTTGACTAATCGCCTGAGTTCATTTAAATCAGCTTTCCTAAAGTCTAGTACTTTCACCCTACTAGTTACCTTACCCACTCGACGTCTTATGGTGAATTCTATTATTAGGTGATCACTGTCCCCCAGATGGCTACCAATCTGTAGGTCCCCTACCATGTCATCCCCCATTGCCAATACCAGATCCAGTATGGCATTCCCCCTAGTGGGACCGTGTACCTCCTGTGTCAGGTGGAGGTCCTGTACACAGGTTAGAAACCTGCGTGAGCGGTGGGACTTTGCCGTCTGTGTCTCCCAGCAGATGTCTGGGTAGTTTAGGTCCCACATGACTACCGCCTCTTACTCAATGTAAGTGCCTAGAGATCTTTGCTATCCAAAATGTAGATCCAGTATAGGCTTTTAATGATTATTTTCGCTGATGGACTAGTTATTCTGGATCATTTATTGTGACGCAGACTTCTAAATTCCATTTTAAACCCCTTGTTTATCTAAAAACACCTGTGCTAGTCAAGAGTTAGATTTAAAAAAAAAAAAAAAAAAGTAGTACTTTTCACTCCTAAATATCAAAGCACTTTACAAAGGTATATAATTATAATTGTCCCAATTGTTTGTATCAGAAAAATCAAACTATAGGAAGGTTTAAATTATATAGGTAACACTGCATGTACTTACATTACATTTGCATGTAAGTCTGAATTTGTGGGCTGAGGCACAAAGTAGCCCTGATAGTGTTTTATTTAACTTGGTCCATTAAATAATTACCCTTCAACAAATTGGTGGGTTTTGTTCGTTTTATATTGTGTTTAAAATGTTTTTGACTAAAAATTATTTTGACTTTGTTAATTATCCCTACTTTTTAAATGTCATATTGTTTGAAAAAGTAAATGTAGAAATATGGGAAATTTTAAAAAAGTCAGTCATTATTGTACACTGGAAATATTTGCAACAATCAGGCACGATGTATCTGTATATGTGATATAGTTTCATGAGTAACCTTTATAGTTCTTTAAAATGAGTGCCAATAAAGTTTTTGTAACATAATATTGTGTATGCTCACAAGTAAACTAATAACTTTCTAGGTCAGTCTTGAAAAACAGTTAAATATATATATTATATACTGTAAAAAAAACCTAAACTAAATCCCAACTTCTCCCTAAAATATTAATTAAACATTAATTAATCATCAAAGCTAAAAATTAACATATTTTCATATGTTTAAAGAATTCTTAACAAGCTATCAATCTTCCTTGTGATCATCCACAAGAGCAGTGAACTAAGAACATTCTTGTTTTAAATCATAATGTACAGTCTGCTGAAAAGACCACCAAATGAATTTTAACAAGTTCTAAATGACAAGACCTGATTACTGCAATAGAATTTCCAATTACTCTATCACAAAAGACTTTCAGACATCAGTGATGAAAGGCGTAATTTTCCATTTTTTCACTATGACCATCCCAACTGAATTGTTCTGAAAGAAACTAGCTTAAAACATGCCCTGCATATGGCAGACATGTATAGCATTTTGATTACCAACCTGTGATGTTTTTACTTCTGAATGTGTTTTACAGCCAACTAATGAGTAAATGGTGGTAAAGGATCAGTTGTTCAACTCGCTGAAAATTTCAGCCATTTGGTATTAATATACCTATCCAAAAATAAAACAAAATGAATTTTCTATTCAATTGATCTTTAGACATATTTCATTGTATTAAGATGTTAACGCTTTGCACCATGTAGAAACATTTCAACAGCACTGTTTCTATAGCACTGTAATCCAGATGGGACCTAAGGAAGGATTTAATCCTGATATCACACGTGCACAATAATGAAAGACAAGCAGGCCCCACAGCTGTTCTCAAGCTTTTTGCTTGTTCATTTTGGCTTAAAATGAAAATGTGTATGGGAGTGGGAGTTGGAGAAAACCTTTCAAACTAGATGACAAAGTCTCTCAAATAACCAGAAACTAGTAAGCAACAAAACCAGGCAGATGGTGCAACCCTCTTGAATCTGTCTTCTTGACAGCTTTATACTTATTGGCATCTAGAAAATGTTTTTTGTAGCATAAATTTGGTTGTGCTTCTGTGTTTAACTAATATGTTTTCTATCTTATTAAAGAATGTGAGGATTTCACTTTGTGAAATATATTAGTAGCAATTTTGACTGACTTTGGAGATTTGCAGGCTCAAGTCAAGCTTTCTGAGTTGGGTGTTCTGATAGTAATTTTGGAAGCAAACCTCACTTTTCACTGTCTATGGCAGGGAAGTAGACAAAATAATCTAACAGGTTTTTTCCACATCCAAACACCATTTTGTGACACTGTACCACCATCTCCATTTAAACAAATCCACCAACACAATGCCTAAAAGAATGAGGGAATATTTGAGATGGACAAGTCACCCTATATAATCATACGATTCTATTTTCCCCTAGTTTCCACCCCTGTTCTTTCTTTTAAACTTGTCTCGCACTTTCTTTCTTTTTTTTAATCTCGTCTCAATTTAGTTGTGAGCTGTTCAGAGAAAACACTGTCATTTATTCTGTGTTTGTGCAGTGCTGAGTACAGCGAAGCCCAATTCCTAATAGTGACTTCAGGTCTTAACTGCAAATGAATGTTTTGTTTGACTACTTATCCCATGCACTGTAAGGCTTCATTGCTTATTTATTTGAACAAGCAAAAGATATCACAAGATGGCACCCTAGAGCCGAGGTGCTCAACCTTTCTAGACTCAAGTCACTCCTCTATAACTTCTGTGAATCGAGCAGCACCCTACTTAAAAAAACTAATTTATTGATTGTGCTTACCTCCTTGCAGAGCAGCTGGGTAGTGGGGATGGGGCAGTGTCCAGGCAGGGATGAACCTAAACCTGCACTGTCTCCTTACACCTCACACCTTCAAAAGATCTTAAGGCACCCCAAGGTGCCCTGGCACCATGGTTAAGGATCACTGCCTTAGACTAACTGATTCAGAGGCATGAGCTTTTGTAGGCAACAACCTATATTGTCAGATGCTATGAAGCAATGGCAGAAAGAAATGGTTTTATATAGAAAAGAAAGGGACCAGGGCAGAGTGGGGGCGATACTACTAAAAGAGGTAAGAAGTTGGTTATTTGGATCAATTGAGATGAACAAGGCACTTAATACCCTGAGGGACACAAGTTCACAAGCACTTAATACCTTGAGGGACATGAGTTCACAGCTAGTCCACAGCTATGTAATGGGATAAACATACATAGTTCTTGTTGGAACCAAGGCTAGCACAATCCAGCATGTGGATGATTTATTTTTCTGCCATCCTGTGTTTAAGTTGGTTTTTAAAATTTCCTTTTTTTAAGGATAGCTACTCTTGAAGTCAGTGATGGAATGTCCAGAGAGGTTAGTGTTTTGTCACAGGTATTTATGTGTTACTGAAACTAATGTCAAATTGGTAGCCATTCATTATTTTACGTAGAGATTGCCTTGTCTGATCAATGTAAACAAGAGAGGGGCACTGTAAGCACGTGATGGTATATATGACGTTGGTGGAGGAGCAGGTGAATGGACCCCAAATGTTACAATTCTTGTTGTTTGGTCCAATGCTTTGATCAAGTGGTCTGTGTCAATGAGATGCCACAGATCCAGATACCAGCTGTGCTAAGGCCAGGTGACTTGATGAGATTTGTAGTAAGGTAGTCTGTTATTGGAAAGGCATCATTTGTGCTTGGTGGGGCACAGGCTTTGAAAAGTAAGACTGCTTTTACATCATTAAATATGTGAATATTATACTTGGAAATTTGAAAACTATTAGAAACAGAACTCAAACAAGACACCATATTTACCTGAATCCAAAAGGACTTTGAATTTAACCTCCCCCCCCCCC
>NW_005842520.1:1047111-1065093 GCF_000455745.1 Alligator sinensis
ACCACCACCACCACTCTCCATTAGATTCTATACATGGGAAATTTATTTTATCGTTTAACCCCCCTCCCCCCCAGGTATGGCATCTAATGTATTGTAAGTTCATCTTAAATTCATCCCCCTCCAATTCTATATTGGGGAAAGTAGCAGCAGTGGGGGGCAGATGGCAGGGGGAGACAAGTGATCTGTAACCTGGCACTTCCCCGCCACACTTGTCTGTTCTGCCACTTGCCCCTCCCCCATGCCTGGGCCCCCTGCTGCCTGCACCCTCTGACTCTCCTCACTGCTTACCATGTATTGCTGTTCTGGCCCCGTTCCAGCCTGGGGCATGGAACACAGGGTAGCTCCGGCCCCAGCCCAGCCACACAATGCAGTTTGGGGCGGGCGGGATCATCTCGTCTTGGATGCAAGTAAATACGGTATAGCTTGCTGTACCTAAAAAGTGTTACTTTAGAGAATGGATGTTTTAGCAATTTAACTTTTTTTCTTTTTCATTGAATAAAAATAGAGACAAAGAAGAGATTTTCCCTACTGCTTCACATATAGCTGTGTCCAATTAATTAATTAAATACAATTAAATACAATTTTGAGGTGGTTGGATTTTTACCTTCTGCCAAAATCTCAAGGTATAGTCCTTGGGTGCAGTCTAGTGGCAGAGCTACATAAATTCAGACATGTGCCTGAAACCTTTGCTAGAATGAAGCCACAATTAGTTTTTTGATGGGTGATGGTCATTTTGATAAAAAGTGGCATTTGTGATACTACATCATAGGTGTGGAAATATTATTCCACCAGGACACTCAGATACTATAGTAATTAGATACAAGAATGCCTAGATAAGTTGAATTAAGATACACTAGCTAATGCCCTGCTTTTAATACTTATTTTAAAATGAATTCATTGTTGGAGCAAACTGTTGATATTAGCTTAGTGCTACCTGCATTGCATTCTGGTCTATGCATATAGGAATCCATTCCCAAATATTTTGAACGTACAATTCACTGAGGGTGCTGTTTTAAGGTATAATGTTGCAAAAAAACAGCATTTTTCTGTGGTCCATTAATTTCCAGTAGCTTAAGATACAGTACACAGAAACTTTATGCTGATTTTATTTGCCCTGTATTCTGCAGATAGATTTAGTTGCACTTTGACAACAAGAAATCTCTGTGGTACACCATTTGAAAACTAAGGAATGAAAAGTATACCCAGATTGTTCAGAGGCACATTTAAGCTGTGTGTAGAAAGTAGAGCTATTCTTAGAAGAACAGAATCCGGGAGATGTTTGCACATAACACTGCCTTGACATAGCTGCCATTATTCTCACTTCCTGTCAGGACACAGCCTTGAACCTGGAGCCTTGGCCTGGCCAGCCTGGCATTTTTCTCAGCCTGCAAACCTACAGCTGATATCCCAGACTGGTTGAGGCTGGCCTGAAGCCTCAAGCAGGGCCTAACCTTTCACTCATTCCCTGTTACCAGAATGGCCAGCTGGAGTTAGCTGTCCCTCCATTTCGCACGTATAAACCCCTGAACAGGAATAGAAAGTATCTGGGTGACCAGGCTCTACCTGACTCATAGCCACTCTGCTGCTCACTCCAGCTTGCTCCTTGATTCTGCTCCCAACTTGATCTCCTGGCTTCCTGACTTGGGTCATTTGTAACTGTTTTGTCCTCTATCTCTCTGACATACTTTCAGACTCCACTCTCTGATTGACTTCCCAGCTCCCTGACCTGGTTTGTCCCTAGACTCTGCTCACCCATCCTGACCTGGGTCAGCATCTCCATCCACAAATGGTCCCAGACCCTAATGCCCATGCCTTCATGTGACACCCCCCCTCGTAAAATATCCCTTTTAAAAAGTCCCCAAACATTGAAGATTCACGTTACATGCACACACATAAGTGCGAAGGAGACAACAGCAATGATGTTTTATTGTGAAAAAAATCTTTTACAATGCTTTCCTTTCTTATGCTGTAGGATAACCTTCAGATAGATTTTGCAAGTTGTCAGGACAAATAAGTAATAAAAGCATAACTATTTAAAATAAAGCAGCTAATTAAAAGTCATTTATAAGAGGTGAACTATAAATCCTACCAGCAATGGTGTCTGAAGAGATGAGTAAAACTGACTACGTGTCTGTTGCTAGATGAAAAAGCTTTTCAGAGGTGTTTTATTTGGTAAATTAGAAGACATGAACAGCCTGTAAGCTAAGATTAAATTGAAAAATTTTCCTTAAATGAAGATGTTTAACAAAAAATATGTTTCCTTATTCAGAGGAAGAAGGTATGTCGAAGTCCATTGTTGCAGAATATCTTCAGGAGAAGAAGAAGTATGAAGACATGAGGAAACGGCAGCCAAAGAAAGGGGCTTCTCGTGAAGATCAGGTAACTGTTTAAAGTAGTAAAACTGTAAAACTTAGAAAAATCTGTTTCATGAAAAACTCAGGGCAGGGTTAGGGGTGGAGAATATGGTTTCTCTGTTTCTTTATGTGGCTTTTTCTGGCATGGGCATAGGGAAAGTCTGTAAAGTTTCTAATCACTAATTTTCTTACCAAAGTATTGAGAAAATATTTGTATCCTTCAAGATGCCAGAATCTTCAGGAAAAAAGAGTTATCTGTGTAGAGGTGTTCTTGACTCTGGTGGCAGTGGCCTCCAAAAAACCTCCTTCATGGGCAGTTTTGTAGCATGAAGAAAGAAATTACACATATTTGTTCTGTCTTAGATAGTTTTATTGTACATCCTGTTTTCCTGCAATTTTGGGGAAATAGGAGCAGTTTGGGGTTGGAGAATCTGGGAAGAAACAATACTGGAAGAGCAGCCATCCAGGAGGCTGAGCAGTATAATTTGGAACCTGAATCTAATCAAAGTACCTACCTAGAAAGCCTGAAGGAATGGGGAAAGAAACATCAACTGAAGCTAGGCTACAGGGAGGGGTTAGCCCTCCTGTAGAAATAAAGAGGAACAGTTGGGTCCAGGTCTATACAGTCACAGCCAGCATTGCTAACTTTGCAGTAAGTTTCCATTCTGTTCCCCTGCTTTCACATAATGCACAGCTTCCCGTAACATTTTACCCGTGTGGCAGAAAAAAAAATTCTGCTTCTTTCAGAAGAATAACATTCTTTCCTCCATATTGTATTCATGAAGTGGACAAAAAGTTATTTTTCCTACTAAAAAAATTACTTACAATTGACTTAGCTAAAAAGTTTAATATGGCTTAGTCAAACCAAATATATGAATAGAGCCTAATAAGCAAATACGTGCTTTAAGTTTAAAAGAACAGCAAATAACAAGTCTGGAACATTTAAATTTGTGCGACTGCCTGTGAAGTGGAAAATACCATTAATCTAAGATGGATACAGTGCACATGCATGCACAGGTTTACAAGTGCACAGATATTTGGTTACAAGGATGTATGTGTTCAGCTGCTGAAACTGAAAGAGATTGGAAACTTGAGGCTTAATAACTTCAAAGCAAGGGACGATAGACTTCATAAGTGGAGCAAACTAAATTAGCTCTGAAATAAGGAGTTTATGGAAACTTTGGAAACATCCAAAAACCCATTAACTCTGAATAAAAGAATTAAAGTTCCATCAGCAGAACGGATCAAGGAACTCTAAAGCACTGCATCAGCATTGTCCTAGGCACCACAGGAGGACAAGATAGAACACCAGGAATGTATTTTTATGGGTCACAGCCTTATGTAGTTCATCTGGGAACCATCCAGCATCTAGTCCTTCCTTCATAATCCATTTCATGTGATAAAAAGCTCCCTTGATCCCTATACATGTGCTTCTGCCTAGTCCCAGTACTATTGCTGAAGCCACATTGCCCTCTCTCTATATAAGAGTTGAAGAGATGACGAAGGAAATATGGTCTCTTTGCAGTAGCATAACTAGGGGTGGGCAAGAGGGGCACTCACCCTGGATGTTAAGTTAGAGCCAGAATCACTTCCCTGCCCCTGTTCCCTGCTGGGAACGTAAAAACAGTTTTCAATTGCTATTGGTTTAAGAACATCAGAGCCAGAGTGAGCAGAGCACATGTGGCACTACTTCAGCCGGGACTGTTTTGAGGTTCCCGCTGAGTAACACTGCTGCTGCTTTCAGAACTCGGGTACCTTCCTGCGCACCCCCACTCTCGGAACCCAAGCCACCACACCACACACAACCTGCGTGCACCCTCCCCCTGCTCTTCTGCAGAGTTTGCCCTGGGCACCAACTTGGTTTGTTATACCACTGTCTCTTTGTTGTCCCAGATATTAGAAGCACCAATTCCATTCACCACCTTTTTTAGGAAATGCCATCATCTCTGCCCCTGCCCCCACACACACACTTCCTCAATTCCACAAGGAGGAAAAAGGGGAAGAAACTTTTAATGAGGCCAAGATTTTCGTCTTCTTTTGGCCCAGATAAAGACTCCCCATCTTTAAGGGTAGTAAACTGGGCAGGATTGTGCAGTTTCTCTCCTGTGCAAACTCTAAAATTCTGAAGTTTTCCTCTTCTCTTCCAGTTTCTTAAACAGGAAGTTTGGAAATCAAATGCAAAAAAAAAAAATTCTATTCCTAATGCTATATTAAGTTTTCAAAGCATTCAAAAACTAGGAAACACCCAAAGTTTAAGGTTGCTTCCAGAAGGAAACTTGACTACATTGTACTTTTGTGGTATTTCCTATTTCTGTTTTCACCTTTTTTTACTTTAAAACTTGGTTTAAAGTTTCAAAGTTAAAAACTCTTTTTAAACACCCTTAAAAAAGCCATATAGAAGGGTTTTCATGGATAAAATACCAGATCTAAACCAGTATGATTCTGATACAGTAAATCTGCACAGTTTGTCTATATAACCTGCCTGTTGCCATCAAGAAAGAAGTCTGCATTTATAATTTTTTTGAAAATGGAATTGTCTACAAAGCCAAGATACTAAAGTCTGTGCTTTTAAATCTGTTTCATTCGTTTCTTTATTACAAGAATATTATTTATTTTAAATAGTAATTTTTTTCAATGGTCTATATTAATGATCAAATATTTCACTTTTTAGTATAGCTGAAAGTATCCGCTCCCTTAAGTAAATGTGACAGTAGAACATCAACCAAGTTCATTCCAACTCTATAGTGTTACATTGTAAAATAGTTATAGCTTATGTTAATAGACTAACAGCTATATAGTTTATCTATATTGTATCCACTTTTTTGTAAATTATCATGTGTGTTCTTAAGAGAGGATTATTAATCTGTAGGTTCTTAAAATTCTAGGAAATGACCCCTTGAATGACCCCAATAAAAATCAGTGGTTTAATTTTGTTGCTATTCACTTACCATCCTTTGCTTATGTCATATGCGTCATATGGTCATTTAAAAAAGATGACATGAGAAATGCTGAATGAAAGAGGATTTTTATAGTAGGACTTTCTCACAAATATTTATGAAGAATTTCTTATCAATCTCATTTTACCATTCATCAGACAGTACAATCTAAAGTGTACTTATTAATGTTACAAAACTTCAGTGAAAAAAATGTTTCATTTCAGACACTGGCATTACTGGACCAATTCAAATCAAAGTTAAACCAGGCAATAGCAGAAACTCCTGAATGTGAGGTTTCAGAACCTGAGGTGGAGGATGATGAAGGATGGTAAGTTTTTTTGTTTGTTTGTTTGTTTGTTTGTTTGTTTTACTGCTCTGTATTAGTAATGGATAAACTTGATCAGGAAAAATTAGATCTAGTCCAAGTTTTTGCTTAACTTGTATATAAGAGCTTTTTTCTATAAGCCAGCATTCCATGTACTTACACTGGCAGGTTCTCTGCAAGAAAAGGTCTGACTGCTACCCTCCATTCATCCTTTTTTCTGGAGGAGACAAGATAGCACATTTTCATCACCAGTCATCCCCCACCTGAATGCAAGTACATATGGGTGTGGATGGATCTAGAATGTTGAAGATGAAGCAAAAACAAATATAACTTCACTGGAATGAGTTAAAACCAATCTGCAAGCCTTCATTACTAGGAGCAGCTAACAGACAGCAGAATTGCAGAACAAAGGATAGCTTGATTGGTGGAACATCACAACCATTTAGAGGAAGAGAGGGTCATTAACACCTGTGGAATGAAAAGTTTAGAAGGATCAGGTAGATTTTAATGAGTCATGAAGTCAAGCGACTCCTTCAGCACTGTGTGATTGGAAATGTTGCTGCCACTGCCAGGCAGTTGGCTTTAAACTTTGAGTAGTTCAGGAATCAAAGTGGGGTACAAATACACCATTGCTGCTCCCTCTACCCCTTCCCCCGGCTAGTTGGCCCCTGCTTATGGGTATGGACAAGTGTACATCTGGAGCAGTTCCAAAAGGGTTGTTACACAGGACCATGCAGCACTGATCTCTTACATTCTAACTCTTACATATGCACAAACTTCATCCAAGGTTAAAGCTGCAGCAGTTTTGCTTCAGTTGTATCACTCCAAACTAGTGTGCACACAGCTGTTAGAATTTAACAACTGCGATGAGCTCCCAAGCAGCAGCAGCTCCTCTCCTTTTGAAACCACTCAGAGGCTGCTTACACATGTTTAAAAAAAACCCTCACTTTACCAGCAAAAGCAGCACATTAGTTTGACCCAGCTCAACAGTGTCTGTATATATCAGGGCCTTCAGTGGGGCTTTTTGGTGCTTTTATCTAAAGCTGATTCAATTAGCTATTAAATAAAGTACCAAAAAATCCCTACTAAAGCACCTGACCTGTACAGACATTGAGTGAGCATATATTGGGCTCCGTGCGAGAGTACACCAAGTTTAAAACACAGCAATGCTTTTTTTTTTAACATCTGTAAGTAGCCAGAGTGTGCACTGGTCCATGTCCTATGTTGCAAGAGTCAGTAGCCCTTCAGCTGATATTCTTTGATATTTGTACTTAACCCTATACAAATTTAACTGTGTCCTGAAATTCCAGTACTAATGTGATCTTATTCATTCTGAAGTAGAAAATTCAGAAATCAAAGAACTGCCAATTTTGCAGGTAATGCAGCAGGATGCAACTAAAGTTTGTTAACAATATTTTACTTCCTTTTGTTGCTCTGGAGAACAGAAAGGAGCAGAGGCCATGTGATACTGCTCTGAAGAGTCTGATTTAGCATCGTTGATCAGGGGGGCCATGGATTTTTGGAGGGATTGAGGTGTGGCCTCAAAAAGTGAAACAAGACCTTAAAAAAAGAAAGGAGCATCAATAAACTTGCAAAGTTTTAGGTGGTCTT
Organism: Alligator sinensis; assembly: GCF_000455745.1. Classification (NCBI taxonomy): domain Eukaryota; kingdom Metazoa; phylum Chordata; order Crocodylia; family Alligatoridae; genus Alligator; species Alligator sinensis. The sequence continues at coordinate 1,054,338 of NW_005842520.1, forward strand.
GTGAAAATGTAAATATTTGATTACTATTACATATTTTCACAGAAAACTATGTTAAAAGTTGGAGCTGAAAAGCCAAATACTAGAATTTAGGAAATGGTAAAAATAAGGTTGCCATTGCATGTTCCCATAATATTTTTTCCACAGGAATCCCACTGCATTCTGTTCATACAATGGATGGCACTCAGTGAGCGGTGACTGATATTTTTCTTTCTCATTGCTCTTATACTTTATTTACTGTATGCTATTCAAACTGCTCAGATAGAATTATGCATTTTTTCCATAGGCTCAGCTGGGTAAGTTACAGCAGTCTAGGCCACTTTACTTCTGAATGGGAGATCTACGTGGTGTTTATTCAATATTAATTCTGTGTTATCATCATATCTTCAGTTGATTTGTCTAATTTTTGAGTGTCTGTGTAGTAATCTGTTAGTTTGTTATTAAAATACGTCAGTTCATATAAACTGTCACAGACCTGTAAGACTGTTACAGGTGTCAGAGGGGAATAAAGAGCAGTGTAAATATTTACTGGAAAACAAGGAGAAAAAGGTGTAGGTATGTTGGGATGTGTATCTCTTGAGATTAACATATCTAATAATGTTTGCCTCTTTGTTTTAAGCATCCTCAGCTATTATCTCCTGCTTTTTATATTATTTCAGGTTGCTATGCCATAGTAACATATGATTCATGTTCAAAAGTAATAGTCTCAATGCTATCTTAACGGTATATTTAACTAAAATTCCCTTAGTAGGGCTGGCTGAATGAAAAATATAGTTCCTGACTAGAAACTGTTTTCAAATTCAGGTGTAAATAAGTGACGGAAAATGTTGAAATAGTTCATTTGTAAAACAAATTCTTTTGATTTTGGAGTTAAATCAACAAAGAGAGTGAGGCATCAGAGAGGATGTGGGCGGGGTAATGTTTACTTTAATCAGGTGTTTAGGACAGTTCCCTGTGAATTGGGAGACCCGATTCAAATCACTTATCTGCATGATTCAGCTCAGGAATTTGGGCCAAGGTCTGTCATTGCTCAGAATAGTGCCCTGAACCACCTAGGTGTAGGACAGTCTGCAACATGTGTTTCTTGGTTTCTGCTGTTGAAGCTATTTCACTTTTTATAAAACACAAAAACATTCTACAGCAAAACCACCTGGCCATTGATCAGTTTTTATGCAAAGTGAAACAGTTTCAATAAGAGATTGAGAGAAACCCACACTATAGTGCCTGATAGCTAAGTGGTTGAAACAGTTTCCTAAGAAATGGGAGAGCTCTGAGTCAGCTAGACAAGATTTGAACCCAGGTCTCCTGTATATCTGGGGCTGTAGAATATAAATAGGATCACTGGCATCTCAATTTCCATACTGTTTTTTTTTTAATCAAGCCCTTTGGTTTGGTTTGGTTTGGTTTGGTTTGGTTTGGTTTATGGGCATTTTAATAAAAGCATTCATTCTGGTTGAAGAGAATGTTTCATTTGACCCAAAACAAATAGCTGGTTGTTGCTGAATGTTTAAAAAAAATACTCATTTCTAAGTGACCAAAAACAATGTTTAAAAATATTTTCAGTTGACCACTAAATGAAAAAAATGATTATTTGTACAGCCATAGTCCTCGGTTATATATTGAGGGTAATAAATGTAAAAAAAGATTGATGGATGAGCATAAATTCATCAAAAATCCTGCCTTGAGTGGAAATCGCCATACAGGAAATAGGTGTTACAATGACCTAAGTGACCCAAGACCTAAATGACCTAAGACCCCATTTTACCCCATGATCAGACTGGTATGTACTATGGGGCTTTTTGCCTTCCTCTGTGGGGGGGGGTGCGGCCCTCTACCCAGGATTTCTTGAATATATATTGACAACATTTCATGGAAGTAGGAAGTTAGCTGCTGTGGTTCCCCTGCTTTATCTGTGGTAGGTTAGGGTGTTAGGTCTGTGTTGTGTCAGGGTTGACAGTAGTCTTGTGTAAAATTTTGATTATAGTTTCTACAGGTTGGTTTGGATAGGGATGATACTGCCTCAGGCAGGGGTGGGAGTAGATGGCCTCTGACTGCGCCTTCCAGTCCTACTTCTCTATGATTCTGTGACTGATTGATTTTTACTCCTGACCCCATCAACAGAAAGTCCCATCTTATCTACGGGGTTCACATCAGGCCTAAAAATCTTAAACCAGTACCTGGTAAGTAGCACCACCCCTAGAAATGATAAAGAAGCTTAGACTAGCTAAAATGTTAAAGGCAGACAGACATTTTAAAGATATGTGCAATGTGCCTTGCTAAATAGTTCTAAATCTTAATTGTTCCTGCATGAATACTGGGAGCTAGACCTGGAAAGTAGTGCCACAAAAAGAACTGTTGTTATAGTAATGAAAAAAACAAAACATAAAAACAGATAAAAAGAAGGATGTTTAAAAATCCGTGTGGAGATCCTGCTTAAAAGAAAGTAAATATTTGGAAAATCTGAATTTTATCTAAAGCACTCCAGTGTGCATTAACTTGAGAGGGCCTGGCCCAAACCCCCATAACATTCATCCAAGAACCACCTTTCCTAGAGAGAGAAGCCAATTGGATTTATTGCATGGATTAGCTGATCAGCACATTAGCTGTTCCATTGTAACTTTTGTCTATCTACTCCAACCCCACAGTACATAAGCTAAATTACAATGATTTAGAACAGGTAATAAATCTTTGGAGTTTAGCTTCCACTTATTGCAGGATACAGTGGAGAAATGAAACTTAAATCACAGATAAGACCTTACTTCCTTTTAAAATGGTATAATTGCCTGTCAATCCACTCAACTGTGGCATACCAGTGAACAAAAACGGTACCTACTGATGCAAGTTAGTTGAACTGTCCCAAATAGCTAAGGAAAATTCCTTGAAAAAGCAGGGTTTTTTTCTCTGATACTTTCAAGGTAGCTGCACTAGTGATCACCAGGCAGCCATTTTCCATTGTAACAGAGACCAGTGTTAATATTTTGTCTAAAATACAAAGCAAAGATGGCGCTAGTGATTCAGAAAAGTAAGGCTGCTGAGATATTGGATCATCACCTTCACACCAATCCCTTCTCTCCCCTTTCCCTCATGTTATATAGTTGTTGGGATTAAGGCCTCATATTATTAAGGGGGGGTGGAAACAGAATCTTTGTGGAGAAAAGCTAGGGCTTGAAAACTTCAACCTACCAGAAAGACTGCCCATTGTGCAACATTCAGGATACTGTAGTAATGTTACAGTAGTTCAGATAACAAGATTCACATACATAGATTAACCCTTAAGTTTTATATTTCTGTTTAGACCTGCTTCCATTTGAGCAAAACCATCATTTTCACCAGTGCAAAAAAAATCATAATATCAAGGTATATTGTGAAAAGCCTTTTAATTCTTTCAAAACAAAAATGGATAAAAATGTGAATATAATTTACATTTTTGCTTTTGCATCAACAATTTCAAAATTGCCACTTTTTTCTTTTAGCACTCTAGAAATAACAAAAATCTTTTTCATTTTTCACCTATGAAAAATACACTGTAGTGGATAAAAGGGTAGCTCACAACCTTGTCACAGCCATGTTAAAGCTTCACTATTATTAATAGCTTCTGAAAATATTAAAAATGAGGAAAAGAAAGCTGGGGTAGCTTTATCACCACAATCGACGAGAAGAATACAGCTTTGTAGTGTTTATGTTTACTTGCATTCATTTGTTATTTTAACAGATAAATCTAAAGATTTATTTGGATTTTTTCAGATGAAAATACAGGGTCCCTAAATTGGGTCCATTATAAGGACCTCACATTATTCACTGATAAATTCACTGATACGGTGGTATTGCTCTGGTTGCTATTCTTTGTATGTCATCTGCTACCACTGAAAACAGTCTAGCTTCATCCTCTTTCAAACCACCCTTCTGGTAGTTGAAGGCTGCTATTAAATCCCCTCTCACTCTTCTCTTCTATGGACTAAATAAGCCTAGTTCCCTCAGCCTCTCTTCATAAGTCACGTGCCCCAGCCCCTAAATCATTTTTGTTACCCTCTGCTAGACTCTTTCCAATTTGTCTAAGTCCTTTCTGTAGTGGGATCCCCAAAACCGAACACAGTATTCCAGATGTGGCCTCACTAGTGCTGAATAGAGGGGAATAATCATTGCCTCATCTGCTGGCAACACTCCTACCAATGCAGCCCAGTATGCAGTTAGCTTTCTTGGCAACAAGGACACACTGTTGGCTCATATTCAGCTTATTGTCTACTGTAACCCCAAGTCCTTCTCTGCAGAGCTGCTGCCCAGCCAGTCAACCCCCAACCTGTATCACTGCATGAAATTATTCTGTCCTAAGTGCAGGACTTTGCACTTGTCCTTATCGAACCTCATGAAATTTCTTTTGGTCCAATCCTCCAATTTGTCTAGGTCCCTCTGAATCCAAGCCCTACCCTCCAGCGTATTGACTACCCCCCACAGCTTGCTGAGGGTGCACTCTGTGCCATCTTCCAGGTCCTTGATGAAGATACTGAACAAAACCGTCCCTAGTACCCGACCCCTAGTACCAGCACTCCACTTGATACCAGCTCCCAGCTAGACATTGAGCCATTGGTTACTGCCTTCTGAGCCTGATGCTCCAGCCAGTTATCTATTCACCTTACAGTCCATTCATCCAGCCTGTACTTCCTTAGTTGTCTGCAAAAATGTTGTGGGAGACTGTATCAAAAACCTTGCTAAAATCATAGTATACCACATCCACTGGTCTTCCCACATCCACAGAGCTAGTCATCTCATCATAGAAAGCAATCAGGTTGGTCAGGCATGACTTGCCCTTGGTTAATCAATGCTGTCTGTTCCTAATAACTTCTTCTCCAAGCTCTTTGAAATGGATTCCTTGAGGAGCTGCTCCATGATTTTTCCAGGGACTGAGGTGAGGCTGACTGGTCCATAGTTCCTTGGATCATCCTTTTTCACGTCCTTAAATATGGGCACTATATTTTCTGTTGCCCAGTCATCTGGGACCTCTCCCAATCGCCATGAGTTTTCAAAGATCATGGCAAGTGGCTCTGCAATCACATCAGCCAGCTTCTTCACACCCTCAGGTGCATCCCGTCCGATCCCTGGACTTGTATATGTCCAGCTTTTCTAAGTAGTACCTAACCTGTTCTTTTGCCACTCTTGGCTGCTCACCTCCTCCCCAAACTGTACTGTCAGGTCTAGTAGTCTGGGAGCTGACCTTGCCTGTGAAGACTGAGGTGAAAAAGGCATTGAGTACTTTTCTGCATCCTCTGTCACTAGGTTGCCTTCCCCATTCAGTAAAGGACCCACACTTTCCATGATTTTCCTCTTGTAGAAACCCTTCTTGTTACCCTTCACATCCCTTGCTAGCTGCAACACCAATTGCGCTTTGGCCTTCCTGAGGCCATCCCTGCATGCCCGAGCAATACTCTCATACGCCTCCCTATTTGCTTGTCTAAGTTTCTACTTCTTATAAGCTTCCTTTTTGTGATTTAGTTTACCGAAGAGTTCCCTGCTAATCCAAGCTGGTCTTCTGCCATACTTGCTAGTCTTCCTGCGCATAGGGATGGTTGGTTCCTACACTCCCAGTAAGGCTTCTTTGAAGTACAGCCAACTCTCCTGGACTCCTCTCCGCTGCAGACTGGCTTCCCAGGGGATCCTGCCCACAAGTTCCCTGAGCGAGTTGAAGTCTGCTTTTCTGAACTTCAGAGTCCTTACTCTGCTGCTCTCCATCCTTCCTTTCCTCAGGAAGCAGACACCCACCAAAACATCACCCTTGTTGCTTTCTCTTCTGACCCTAACCCAGAGACATTCAACAGGCCTATCTCCAGTTTCATACTGGAGCTCTGAGCAATCATATGACTCTTTTACATAAAGTCATGGGCAACGGGTGCCTCCTGAGTAAGGGGGGGCACTTGCCCCCCAGCGGACAGTCAGTGGCCAATCCCACAAGCTGGGGTGAGGGGAGGTCCCCCACACCTGCAACTGGCAGCTGCGTACCACTGGCACTTCCGGTTCAGCGGGATCAGCCGTGGGGGGAATGGGATTATAATACTGCATAACCACATAAAATGTTTAACTATACTATTAGTATACTATTAGTTATAAAATGCAGTAGTTATGGATGGTAATTCATGAACAAATAAGCCATATTCCCACTGAAAGAATTTATAAACTAAATATAACTTGGAATCTAAGTGTTGTACAAACAAAATAAATACAAACAAGCAAGCAAAGAAAAAAACCCAGCTGGTTAATGACTGTGAGAGTGGTTTAGAGACTAAAATTAAACATTTTGGGGCTAAAGGTTTACGCCCTCTCCCCCATTTTCTTTCAATTGTCTCAACTGGATGGGTGATTTGATCCAATTGTGGCAAGTTAGCATTAAAAATTCTTTCGGTTTTAAATCCAATCCACCCCTCAAAAGGCAGCAATAGTATTTAAAATGATTTATAGTAAATATTTTGAGTGCAGGGCATATGCGTGTGTGATATGCACAAATTATGTGATTCCTCCAGACCATTTTGTAGGTCACGGTTGCTACTTTTATGGGAAGTGAAAACCAGCCAGTATGCTGTGCTCTACTGTCAGGGTGTGTTATCTGAGGTAAAATGATTGCCTCTAAGACATTTTTATGTGTCCACATGAATGGCCACACATCGAGGTATAATTTTCATTTTCTGTCAAGATAGAAACCATTACCAATTTGTTATGTTTTCTTTTATTTGGCAAACTTTTCTCTTTGCATTTTTGGCTGAACTGCTGTATTGGCATGGAGCACAGCAGACATTTGGGTACTTTTCAGCGGCATTCTACTTCTTTATGCAGAAAAAAGAAATATGACTCTCTTGTAAACAGTGTGCATGGTGTTTGATAATTATTACCAGATTTTACTGTCTAACAAGGCATTTGAGGAAGTGTTGTTAAGAGATCTGAAGAGAAATATATGATATAAAGTTTAACTTACAATTTTAGAAACTTTGATGGGACACTGTTAAGGTCTCAGATTGGTTGACAATTGCATGGCAGTGATTACATTACATGTATCTGTCTGAAGTAGTAGAATCTACTCTCCTCCACAAAATTAAAGATGTCTCAAATGATCAAAACCAGCAGTGCAACTGATATGTAGCCATATAAATATGCTGTATGTAGTGATAGGAAGGGTAACTCATAAAACTACATACATTCTAAGGCATGTTGTGCATTTAGGTTTTGGCAGTATTACTCTCGCAGTATCTAGATGCCTCAGACAGATCTATTTGACCCTTGTTTGTCTGGACCCACATCTGTGTTGCATGGCAACTGCTGTGTTGCTGTTGATTGATGAATTAGGATCTGTTGTCCATGCTGATATTAAATTTATCAGCTGCCTTCAATACCACTGATTGTGACTGCTGACTTTGCCATGTTTTAGTGGGAGTGAGACATCGTTGTTTTCTTTTGCAGAGACCATAGAGGGTGCAGTAAGATTAGATGGTCTAGCACCTTTTGGGTTCTCTCCAGAAGAAGCAAGGGAGTGATGACAAGCGACTGATGCTCCTCATGGCCAGTTTAAGACTTTGGTCCAATTCTTTAAAGCGAAAGTCTCAGTATTTAAAGACTAGATTTCTATCTATGAACCAACCTGAGATGCTGATGTCCACTGAGGCAATCCAGTTCTATGTTGAATACATGCATCTCATTTAATGAAGTGCTTGGATGAAGCTCACTACCTGTATTATTGTTCCCTTCACCTCAAACGTATAATTTGGGCCCAGAAAAATGTGCTGTCTCCATTCCATCCTTGTGGTAACACCTTTGAGATCTAGTATGAATATGGAGGGTAACTGATCCCAGCCCTTTTCCACATTCTTGGAAGTGGGGGGAGATTCTTGGGGTCACCCAGGCCTAGACAGACTTGTAGACTTGCAGTGATTCCAGACCCCATTCAAAAGTGCTCTTTGTGAGTGCAAAGAGGACATGCAAAGATAAAGAAAATATAGCACCATCAGTCTTCACACTATGAATGGCCCTTTTCCAGAGACTGGAACCATTAGTCCCAAGAGATTTACTCTTCCTGAAGGGTTAATCAGCATCACAGGGAAAATGTTCAACAGCGCAGAAGCACCTTTTAGTGCAGTTATCACATCTTTTTCTCATATCCAGTTCATTTCTTTTTTTTTTCCTATTCTCTCCATCAGCGGTTCTGAGTCTAATTGTCTGTGGATCCTAATGCTAGTAAATTCTTTTTCAGGATGAAATTTCTATTAGTCTAGCTTTCTCCATAGGTATTTAACATAGCTTACCATGATGACAGTTCATCTGAGAAGGCAGTGTCCCTGGCTTTCCTTGTTGCTATGAAAACAAAGTTGTGACACAAGCACCAATCTGCTCTGCATATGACATGCCAATCCATTCTGCTTGTAAAAATGAAAATAAACTTTGATTAATCAGAATTGATTATTTCACCAGATAATTATCCTTGGTACAATAATGGATGCTGTTGTCATCAAGACTTACCACCCCAGTCCAGATTTCAGAGTATCTGCGGCTCAGTCCGTTTGATTCAGAAACATTTTTTTTTAAACCAAGTTAAAGTACTCATCTAATTGATTAGTTTGTTGCCATTCTTTGTCTTAATAAGACCTGGCTGAAATTTTTTTACAGAGCAGCTTTCCATTGGGAATGCAGTGTTTCTGAAACAGAAACATTTTGTGGTACATGACAATTTCAGTAACATTTTTTACAAAAAATATGAAAAAAAATGATTCAGTTTAATTTCATTATAATGAAATTCCGCTCATAATGGAAAAAATGTTTCATTACAGTAAAGTAGAAAATGTGTCATGATGATCTTATCATTTTGTTTAATTTCATTTATAAAATTTAGGTATATAACTTTAATATCAGATGTTATTACAGTGTTTAGACATTATCTAAACAAAACTTAAATGTTTTCATTCCATAAGAAATTTTGAAATTGTGACTGTTCAATTTTGGAATGAAAACAAATTTTGACACATTAGAATTTCCTGAAGAACAAAATTTCTATTTTCCAATCATTCTAATCTTAATAACACTCTTTGCCAGACTAAGACTAAGGAATAAAACTGTTACAGATGTGGTTGGAAAAGAAGATGTCCCAGAAGAAAACAATCTGGGATCTGATTGCTTGTTGCCCTAACAGTACTTCAGTTCGTAGTTGTGGACACACTCCCACTCTGACTACAAAAATATGACATTTGAACCATTTGTTTTTTTAGTTATCACAGATGTCTCTAAAATATTTTAATGAGGGCATCTGAATGAATCCAGTACCTTCAATCTCTGATCAAAATCAGAGGTAAAACTGCACATACAGGGACACAAGTATTTTTGGAGCCTTTTCCAAAGAGGAACAGCTCAAAAGGAGCAGCTCCACAGCTTGTGGGTACTAACTGTTACGTGTGAGTAACATCAATTCCAGTCTCCTGCCATGGGCTGGAGGTATTTGGGCTCAAATGAGCTCAATGAGGTATTTGTCCAGCCTCCTCCTAAAGACCACCGGAGATGGCAACTGCACCACCTCTGCTGGAAGTGTTCCAGATTCTAGTTACCTGTACAGAAAAGTTTTTCCTTATGTCGAGCTGAAACTTTTCCTCGACTAGCTTGTGTCCATTGGTCCGCATCTTCTTGGTGGGGGTATTTTCTGAAAAGTTGTTCACCTAGGTCCTGGTGTTCTCCCTTGACATATTCGTAGGCGACTATCAAGTTACCTCTCAGCCTTCTTTTGCTCAGGCTGAACACTCCCAGATCCTGAAGTCTCTCTTCATAGGGCCTGTCCCCCAGGCCTTTGATCATGTTGGTGGCCCTTCTCTGCACCCTTTCAAGCTTGTCCACATCCTTCTTGAAGTGTGGTGCCCAGAACTGGACGCAGTATTCCAGCTGTGGCCTCACCAATGTCAAGTAGAGGGGGAAGAACACCTCTCTGAATCTGTTGGCGACATATCTGCTGATACATGCCAGAGTTCTATTTGCTCTGTTGGCAACTTTGTGACACTGGTGGCTCATATTCATCTTTTGGTCAATTGTCACCCCTAGACCCCTTTCAGATGCAATGCCAGCCAGTGGACTACCACCCATCATATAGATATGGTGAGGGGAGGGTTCCTTCTGCCCAGATGAAGGACCCAGCCTTTGTCCCCGTTGAACCTCATCTGGTTGTGTTATGCCCATAGGACCAGCCTGTCAAGGTCTTCCTGAATCCTTGACTTGTCCTCTGATGTGCCCGCTTGTCCCCAAAGTATGGTATCATCCACAAGCTTAATCATTGCACTTTTCACTCTCTCGTCCAAGTCATTATTAAAGATATTAAAAAGCATGGGCCCAAGCACTAATCCCTGGGTTACACCACTGGAGACGGCCTTCCTGGATGAGGCCATCCCATCAATTAAGGCTTGTTGGGATCGGCTGCTGAGCCAGTTCCCAACCCACCTCACTGTAGCGTGGTCTAGGCCAGTACTCTCCAACTTAACTAAGAGGATTTCATGGGAAACAGTATCAAAGGCCTTGCTGAAATCTAGGTAGATGATGTCCACCTCTTGTCCCATGTCCAGGTGGTTAGTCACCTGATTATAAAAGGACACCAAGTTAGGCACTATCTTCCCTCTACAAAGCCATGCTGGTTGCTTCTCAGTACCCCACCAGATGCGAGTTTGTGGGTCGTGTCCTCCTTGACAATTTTTTCAAAGATCTTCCCGAGGACCATAATCAGACTGACCGGTCTGTAGTTGGCAGGGTCATCCCT
>NW_005842520.1:1065124-1066572 GCF_000455745.1 Alligator sinensis
TCTTAAAGTTGGATATCACGCTCACCTGCATCCAGTTGTTAGGGACAACTCCTGCGTTCCACAATTCCCTGAACAGCCTCGCCAGAGGCACCGCTATGAGCTTGGCCAGCTCTTTCAGCATTCTCAGGTGAAGGTCATATGAACCAGCCAACTTGAAAGCATCCAATTGATCTAAGAGTATCTTCACCTGTTCTGGACTGATTTTATGAGAACTGCTATCGTTGCCGTTAATCTGCCTGCCCCACTGCTGCCGCTGCTGCTGCTGCTCTCTGGGTGGTCTCAGTCCAGCGAAAAGTAGCAACCCAGATCAGGCAGTGTGAGTAGCCACAGGTTGTCGGGGGCAGAGATCTGGGGACAGGGGGGAACCCTGAGGAACAGGGAGGGGAGCCCCGGGGGTAAGGAAAGAATCCAAGAATGCGGGGAGGGGTACAATTCTTACCTTTCAGCTCTCCATGCCCCCCCCAACATCCCTTGGCTGGCTTGAAGTATGACTGCTCCAAACTCGAGCTAGCACTGACACTCATCAACATTTGTGCAGCTCACAGTGTAAGGTGTAACAAGGCCCTAACTTTCTTCTTAATTAGTTCTTAATTCTTAACTGGTCTGAATTAGTAAATCTATAAGGTGGCAGTCTGTCCTGCTTTCTGCCTAGCTTTCTTCTGTTATCTTTGAAGTGATATAAGTACACAGACATTTTTAGATGTTAAAATTAGAATTGTTTCATGAATTGGTAAAGTTGGAGGACAATACAAGAACCTGGGTATGGTAGCTAGATAGGTACATAGTATGTTAATGCAGTCTAAATGATGAAATTAGACATGCAGCCTTCATTAGCCCAAAGTAAAATAACTGAAATTTCCACATGATGCTATCATAAGAGAGGCAAGACCCTGCACATGGTAACTGCATCGGTGCAGAGTTATAGGATTGTAAGGATTCTTATACAATGACTTTAGCATATGGTGTATGGTGGCTGGGGTGGAGAATATTTAATAGCAATAGCAGTCTTTGCAAGAAGTCTATAATATGGGGTGGGGCTCTTTATCAGTTTGTCCCCCTACTTTCACTTCTGGCAGTTAGTCTCAGCTAGCTCTCTCTTTCTTGATGACTAGTGATATGCTTAATCTAGATGTCCCATGACTGTCTGATGGTGTCAGATACCATGAGGTGCCTCAGCAATTTGGAGTAGCACCAGGGTATTCTACAGGCTTTCAGCACGTGCTTGTTGCTTCGGTTCCAACAATCAGTGGCTGTGCTACCTAAGTGGCCAAGGCATCATGATACGATCCATATGCCAGGAGATAGTCCTCTTCCACAAGTGGAGTATTCGCCAACACACTACACCTGTGACAATGTATCTCCCAGGAAAACAGAATGCCCAGGTATATTTAAGTAGGAGGATCAGATCCTAGGACAAATGGGCTCTGTAGCACAGGGTTGTTCAGCAG
>NW_005842520.1:1066603-1077636 GCF_000455745.1 Alligator sinensis
TTAATCTCTTCTGATCTAGCAAGTCAGCCAGGTGTTTTCATTGAATCTCTGAAACTTGTTCCCTACCTTAGTTCAAAGTAACACAGATATAATAAACTTTCCACCTATTTGCTTGGCCTCTTGGGAAGGAGAAGGATGTGAGGGTAACATGACTTTTTGGGTGGAGTGATGTATTCTTTCAATTTACTGTTATTTTCAAGTTAATTCGGGTAGTTGGGTTTGGGTTTTGGCATGCTGCTGAGTGGTTATTCTATATTTATATTATTATTATTTTAAAAAACTGTGATATGCCTAATGTTAGGGATAGTCTTCATTTGTGTGTTAAATCAAAATTATGAAGTAAATATGCTGAAGCACAGAGATGAAAGATCTGATCAATAAAGTCTCTTTTCCTAGAAAACAATTCACAGATAGCAGGTTGTGTTTTATACTCATTATTGTATAGTTACTGATGTTGACATTAGAATTGCTACTATCTTAGCTATCCTCTCTTTCAATATAAGATAGAATTAAAAAACAGAGAAGTAAAATTGGAATTTACTGGCAGTAATGACTATAAAACCAAAATATTTTGAGAGAGTAATTTAAAGGTTTCTATTGAATGGTTTCCTTTTTGCCATCTAATGACCCATTTGTTTTGCTGACTGGAGTGGCAGGATGCTAGCTTTTGATTGGCTCAGTGATGTCTGATGCACTGAGGCCGGCCAAAAATAAAGGCTATATCTGTTTGATTAACTCATTTCTTCTCCAGGGAAAATTCTTACTGCAGTCAGTGCTAACATTTTAAAGTGAAATTCTGGTTTACATAAGTTAGTCCCTCTAGTCTGTACACAGTTGTTACTGTGGCAGAAATCCCAGTGAACTCTTAAATATTTCTGACAAAGCAAGGTACTAAAGTCAAACTCCTTCTGACACAGCAATTAGACTGCATAACTTTTACATGGGGCTGTTGTTTAAAAAAAAAATTTGCCAGTGTACTGAATGAAAGCATTTTCCTTCTGTCTTCAGACAAGTGTCTACTTTTGTTTCTCAGAAAAATGTATTTCTAAGAATAATGCAAGCAATATGGCATTCTTTATATACTGATGCTAGTGAGCAGTTTTGCTGCAGGAAGAAGCAAGCAGAACTTGGCCCATAAAATCTAGATTTCCTGTTTAATTATCTAGCACAGTGTTGTAAGATGCCATGGCCATTCCAGGATCAGAGAAAAGCTGAAATCTATTATGATATGTTTTCACCTACAGTACTTCATCTATATTAAAAACAGAGTTAGTCATGTATTCTTTTAAGCATCTACTTCCCTCATACAGTGTTTGCAAGTACATTTTAAAATGACTCTGTTTAAACAGCATCTATCACTAGGTGTTATGCAGAATAAAATTCTTCACAGAAGAGTTTTTTAAAAATACTTATTGTATAGCAACCACACTTCCATATATACTTTTTCTAACACCTAATCTCTCCATCAGTATCATTACACCTTTTATTGTGAGATTATGAAAACTATGTCCCTTCTAAGATCTATAGCAGTGCCTCTGTGGGTGCATCTACACATGAAATTAATGCTCCTGAATAAACTTCGGTACAGTTTGTGCCAGAGTTTAATGCTCCAGAGCACCACATTTACACATGCACCCAGGACTGCAGCACATTGAGGTGAGTCTGAGCAGCCCTGGTTGGCAAGGGAACCGGGAAATCAGCCTGTCAGCCCAGAGTTGCTCCAGCCCGGCCCAACTTGCTGCAGAGGGGCTAGCTGTGACAAGATGGTGCTTCAGTACAGAACTAGCCAGCAGGCAGCCCCCACACTAAAGCGCCATCAACTTCTACACACCTGCACTAAATAATGCTGCCGCAAGATAGTACTTGTGTTTACAAGTACTATTCTATGGCAGCGTTCATTAGTTCACTGCCGCCTAATAGGTCTGCATGTGTAGACACTGAGACCTTACTGCAGAGCTAATTAGTTGACTAGTAAACGTCTCATGTAGGCACACCCAGTGACAAGAATAGTCAGCTCTTGAAAACCAAAAAGCAGACTTTTTCACATGCTTAATCTGGCGTTGTGAATTCAATTAAAATATATTGTTCTAATTTATGCCATCGAAGCACAATAATGGATTAAAGCCATGTTTGTTCCCCTCCTCTCCAGATTTAGGCCAACGTACCTTGGCTGGTTTGGAAAATCTGGGCCTATTTTAGGTCTGTCTTGCTGAAGTCATTGATTTACCAAGTTACCTTTAAAAAGGATTTGCCAAAATATTTCCTTGATTGCTATAGACCCCTTAGACCCCTTTAAAGAATAAATCAGTGCCAGAGATTTGTATTAGAAACATATTGGATAGAAGGGGATTTCTTTTCTGTTTGGCACAAAATAAAATATTTATTTGGGTCTCTGAATCGCCATTAAACTGGTAAAAACAATAATAATAACATGCATTAAATTCTTTTCTTTTCCATTTCCCATACATACTGCCAGAGTGTGATCAAGACCTTTCTCAGGCAATTGTTGTCTGACAGCTGAATATTTAGGAGACTACATATGATCAAAATAGTTCTTCTGTTGAAGTTATGGCATCTATTACTAATGCTTCTAGTACTTTTGTATGCCAGAGAAATGTAGCTTTTATTCCTCCATGTCTAAATTTATTCAAGCCAAGCATTTAGGCTTGGATTTGGCGGCTACTTCACTTAACGCATTCAGAGATTATCCATTCTTTCCTTTTGGGATGTCTAGCATTGCATTTATAGCAGGAAGCCTTAAGATTTGTTTATTGCTAAGCAAGCAAAGGATGAAGAAATTATCTTTTTCAATCTATTGTAGCCTAACTTAAGCTTTTCAGGTATTGGGCTCCTTTTTTGCCTACATAAAACTGTAGCGTGTATAGTCACAGGGTTTTATGAGCAAAGTTAAGGGGAAGGATGTCTAAATAAAATGTTGAACATTAAGTTGTGAAAATCAGAATAGAGTATACTTTAACTTGTATGTGACTTTTATTTGAAGGACTCCCCCCCTGCCTCCTCCCCAGCCCTTACACAAAATGATATAATATTACACATTTGGTTGTATTTTTTTGGGAAGGTGATTTGTTGTCTTCTGAAGTATTGAGTATTGTATAGGCTATTGCCAGAGACAGGATGCTAAACTAGATAGATCATTCATTTGTTATATTATAGCACTCTTTATTTTTTTTATAGTAAATACCATGTAAATGTTATCTACATCAGTACATTGTCTGAGACAACTTCTGGAATTTACGTTATATAGTGTTCCATACCAAGCTGCTCCACTAGCGTGTGCTGGCTGTTTAAAGGACCCAGCTTCTTTCATCAAACTACTTAACATACTTTAGTGATGGAGAATGGGGAAATCATTAAATATATATGTGAACATTCCAACGAAGGTATACTCTGGTCTGATCAGAAAGAACATAGAATATCTGAATTTAGCATAGTAATATATAACAGTTAGCTGAGATTATATCAGTATCATTTTATTTTTACATGTTGGTGATTCTGATGCTGTTACAAAACCAAAACAGTTGCATTTTCCCTTGAGTATTATCAGGTCTTTTTCCTGGATCAGTTCCACAACACATTACTCACAGCTTTTATCTTATGAGACAAATAATACTTAACCATCATGCTAAGTATGAATAAAAAAATCCACCTCAACAAACCCCACTGCATAAGTATTTACAAGCAAATCATCAACCTTTCCTTTGCAAGCAAGCAAATATTTCATTTTAACCTGGAGATGATATATCTAATTAAACTGTTCCAAACTTTCCATGATAATTTTACATTAATATTTTGTTGTGAAAACTGAGAATTCATTATACTTGATGAAAACATTTAAAGTGAATATCAAGTTAAGAACTCCTGCAAAATACTTCTTCAGTAAGGTCTTAACCAGTTTATACTGCAGGATGAGACTAAGGAGAAAATATTTTTTAAAACTCATTGTTTAAGGTCCTTCCTTGACTCCTTGGAGGAACAGTAATTTGCTGGTATAAAAGTATTTTTTCCACCAGTATCAATTCCAGCAATTCGTGTTATGACCCTTGTCAGGTAATGTCTGGTGTAATACCTGCTGGGTTTTTGGTTGTAGCCGTGTTGGTCTAAGGATATAGGCAGGCAGAGTTCTTTGAGTAGATGTGATACTTTTATTAGACCAAATAAAAGATCACATCTACTTAAAGAACCTTGCCTGGAATAATACCTGTGAATTTTGCTAACTCTCCAAACCATGATGACTACAGATGTGGAGGCTGAAGAAAGTACCTGACAGCAAAAAATAGACATCCCAGTATCTGAGTCTTTACCACCAAATAATGATGAACTTGGCAAAGGTGGTGATGTCTCAGCCACCTACACACTGGAACTGGATGCTTCCAGGAACTAATGAAGAAATGGGACTATACCATTTGTTCACCTACCTATGACTGCAACACAAAGCCTCAGACTATGCAACACTTGCTGCAATGTCCACTGCTTGAAGGCACATGTATAATGAAAGATCTCACAAAACACAGTAATCTAGAGGTACACTGATATATTGGTCCATATTGGATCAGCACTGATAAAAGGAAAATTTACATTATTAGCAATCAGCTTCTTTTGGCCGATGTAGCCAATAATGTCACTGTTAAATGCTGCGTGCATACGTGCACGTGCAGCATGCACACAGCCATGAATGTGGCCCAGCAGCTTAGAGAGCAGCATCCAGCTGATAAGTCTGTGGGGGAGAGGGGCCTGGAGGGGGCAGATCAAGCATCCCCACAGTGAAGGAGAAAATGGGCCTGGGGCAGGTACTGCCCGGCCAGGGCGGGGTGTGGAGTGGACCCGCAGGCAGCTCATCTGGCGGAGGGGACTACAAGGGTGATTCCCTGCCACTGTGCACAGCCCTAGGGGAGGCATGAGTGGCATGTGCTCCCTGGATCTGTGTTCAGCATAAGGACAGGATGCCCACTGTGGGTTTGACGCCAGGGGCTGTGCCGGCCTCTTCCCAGCAGGGGTGGGGGTTGGGCTTGGGGCAGGCGGCACCAGCACTGGGTGGGGGGCTACATGGTGAGCTACAGCCACCCCAAAATTCACCATAGCCACCCCTCCCAGCCGTGCCGCTGCCTGCCCAGCCCACGCCCTCCCCAAGCCCAGTCACCCTCCCCACTGGGAAGAGGTTGGCCCAGTGACAGGGAGCCACCCCCTGGAAAAGGCGCCCACAGCTCTGTCCCGCACCCAGCTCCATCCTGCCCTGGCTGGGCAGCACCTGCCCCAGTCCCATTCACTCTCTTGCCATGGGGGCCTTGACCTGCACCCCCACCAGCAAAGGGTAATTATAAATGGATCCATGTCAGGATGACAGGTAGCTTTGAGTGGAGTCCCACAGGGGCCTGTCCTGGCCCAGTGCTTGCTGTTCAACATGTTTATTAATAATTTGGTTCTGGCATAGAAAGCTACTTGAGTAACTTTGCAGATGACACAAAACTGGGAAGGATTGCGAACACATTATAGGATGGGAGTACAATTTAGAAGGACCTCACCAGATTGGAAAACTGGGTTGGAACTAGCAAATTACAGTTCAGTGCTGACAAATTTAGGGTGCTACACCTCATGAAGAATAATAAAAAATACAAATTACAAGATGGATGAAACAGGACTGCATAGCAGCACTACAGAGAAGAATCTTGGAGTCTTGGTAGATCACAGCCTCAGTATGAGTCTAGAGTGTAATGCAGCTGCTCAAAAGATGAATGCAGTTTTACAATGCATTAATAAATGTAGTAGGTGTAAGACATGATAGGTAATAATGCCTCTTTATTCAGCACTGATTAGGCCGTATCTAGAATATTGTGTGTCATTTTTGGTTCCACATTTTTAAAAGGATATGGAGAAGTTAGATAGGGTCCAGAGATAGGTGACAAAAATTAAAGTGGGCTGGGTAGGCTAATCATGTGAGAAGTTGAAGGAGCCAGGCATGTTGAGCTTGTGGAAAAAACACTTAAGGGACATGATAGCAGTCTTCAAATACCTGAAGGACTATCATAAAGAAGGAAAATACCTTTTTTCTCTTGCTTCAAAGAGTAGGACTTCAGAGTGGCTTGAAGTTGCAGCAAAGTAGGTTTAGATTGGGTATCAGGAGAAACTTCACTGTTAGAACAGTGAGGCAGTGGAATAGACTGTGTAGGAAAGTTGTGTACTCTTCAGCGTTGGAAGTATTCAAGAAGAAGTTGGACAGCCACTGATCAGGGATGATCAAGGCGTAGCTATGCCTATGTTCTACTGAGGGTATTTCCCATTCTTCTGGGCTTTGATAGTTGTTGCATGGGGCCAGGAGGAATTTTTTCCCCTTCTGATGCTATGGGTGTCTGTAACAATTGGGGCTCCTGGGGCCAGTCTAGACGTTGGCCTGCCCACTTGTCTGGGACAAACTGCCCGCCTGCCATGCCTTCGATGTATAATTATGTTGTTCCCAGGCGGGAGGCTGCCCATTTAATTGCCTTGATGCCAAGGGTGTTTACATGGCTCCAAAACTCCCCTTATACTGGTGTCCCATGCCTCACAGCTAGCATCCATATATATCATTACACCCCGGCCCCTTAGCTGGGCTGTCACTTTGGCTAACCTAGCCTTGAAATCCCTGTGCCCCACACTAGGCCCTCAGTCATACTACCCACACTGGGGCCTCAATTCACACCAACTCGGGGCTCCCAGCCCCTCACTTTCTCTCGGGCTCCCTGCCCTGCTCTGGACCCTCTTGGTCCCCGACGCCCCCATATTGGGGCCTCATCCCACGCTCCTGGAGCTTCAGTATCTAGCTCCTTCTGGGGTTCTCAATATCCCCCCCCCCCCCCTTGGATCCTCAACACCAAGCTCCTTCGTGAGTCTCAGCCCCCACATAGTGGACCTGGGCCCTGTCTCAGGCCTGCTTCCCATGGCCTGGACCCTGCCTCAGGCTCCATACAGTGGGCCTTGGCCCTGTGCTTTTCTGTCAGGGTGTGCTCCCCTAGCTTTTCCCCTCCATGGGGTCACACGCAAGGCAGCAAGGGGCTGAAGTTTTCTGGTGCCCCATATTTGCCCTTCACTGGGGAGCACAGGTGTGGCATTTCCTGGAAGCTGCCCTGCCACAAGCAGCCCCACCACACCATCCAACCCCAGTAGGGTGTAGTTTTAGGTCATGCCCCAGGACCAGCAATCCCCATAGTTCCTGCCCTAGAATCTCTACCATCCCCATAGTTCCTGCCCTGGACCTCCACGATGTTTGGGGAGCAGCCAGCTGGGTGGTGTTGCTCCTTCAGTCCTCTGCAGCAACTGCTCACTCTGCTCTGGGGCCTAGCCTTACACCCAGGCTCCCAGCACAATCGGGCAGCCTCCTGCTTAACCTGTGACCACCTGATTGGGCCTGCTTCCACCTGCAGGCTGTTTCCTGCCTGCTCAAACCCTTTTGAGTGACAGGTACAACCTGTGCTCTGTCACAGTATCAGAGTTGTCTTTTTTCTTTTAAGCCTCCTTAGAGGTATTGGGTGTTGGATTTTGACTGGGATGTGCCACTGCTCCTGCTGGGACTTAAACCTGGAGGTTTCTGACTGGAGGGTCTTGCCCCTTGGTTCTGGGTCAGACTGATCACCACACTTGGGGTCAGGAAGGAATTTTACCTCATAGTCAGTTTGGTATGGACTTCAGGGATGTTTTACTTTCCTCTGCAGCAGGGTTTGTGGCCCTCTTCCTGGGATCCCTTGAGCATACATTGATTTAACCAGTTTAGATAAAGATACACTTAAAAAGCTTCTGTAAAACCTGGAAATCTTAGGCTGCTGACAGATGTTAAGTTAAAGGTGCAATGGGATATGAGGTGCAGTTGTTGGGATTGGATATAATATAGAACATTTTTGGTTTATTTAAATGGTGCATTACATTTAACATGTAGCTGAGGGCCAGAAGCTGTGGAGAAGGGGGGAAGCCAAAGGGCTTTCCCCACTGGGGTCCTTAATCCCAGCAGTGGCTGAGCTGCCCAGCACAGGGAAGAGGCTCCCAGCAGGCGTAGCAGAGACTTCCCTCCAGTGGTGGTTTTAAACCCCTCACTGAGCAGCTCTGGCTGGCTGGGTCCAGGACCACAGTGGGGGCTGGAACTGGCCCCATTGTGGTTCCCTGCATGCATGGACAGTCAGCTGTTTGGGCACCAGTTTTCAACTTGTCAGTGCATGTAGAATCAGTATCATGATCATGGATGGGCTCCTCTTGCAATAGCAAGTGTGTTGCAGTTGGGATCTAATCCCTGTACACACAATTGTGCATTCTCCCTTGCACGTGTGCTGTGGCAGGAGGTGCAGGTACTGGGATCAGATCCCATTGCACCTTTAAATGAACGTCCATCAGCGGCCTAAGATTTCCATGTTTTACAGAAGTCCATTAGCAAGTGTATATTTATCTAAACTGATTAAATTATTATGACATTGTAAAGTTATTGCTGATTCAATATGGTAATGATGTAAAAGTTGCTAACATATACCAGAAACATCTACCAATTAGGATCTATTTTTGTCAATTAGGTTCATTTTTAAAAGTCAAAGATGTGCAAATTATGTATTTTATCAATATGACTAAAAATGTAATTATTTTATTTTTAAATTCCTTTTCAGTACATGGTATGATAATCCTCTCAGTGCAGTCATCAGTTTTCATTCTGTCTCAGCATTAATACCATAGTCTGGATGGTCAGAAAAGTGCACTGCTCAACATTATGAATGATGTTTTTCTGGCTGACCCAAGATGTGTTAGTCATCATGACTGTTATTCAGAACACTGAATTTCCACAAATTATCAACCATCATGATATTCAGTCAGTCATTAGCAATTCAGTAGAATAATTAATTAGCTATTAGAATTCTGGAATTCTGTTGTGCATGAGTAAAATGTAATTTCATTTTTAAAGCTGAGTAAAACAGGTAGAAGGTTATAATAGAGCCCCAAAAGATCGAAGAACATAGAGAGTCTGGTGATAAAATGAGAGAGCACAACAAAGGAACATGCAGAAGTGAAAATAAGAACAGTTAAACAAAATGGACAAAGTCAGTAAATGGTGAGGTCACACACTGAATTATATGACAGTTCATAATTAGTGGAGACTTATGGAAATGAGATGCCAGTAAACTATGTCCATGTTGGACTAGAACATGATAGAGGGAAAGGCCTGAGTGCTGCCAGGAGTGGAATGGGGCTTTCATAGCTAGTTTGGAACAGTTTGTAGTGGTTGGATGAGGGAAAACCAACAGGTCTCAGCATAGGAGTAATTCATGGGCACACCAGTTTTCACAATACTGGTGGTTCACATGAATTAAAAAAACTATATGTGAACAGATATACTTAGATGGAGTTCAGGTCTAGAAGTCTGTCAGGTACTTACATGATGATCACCATTTCTCCAGAATCTGAGCACCTCTCAAGTGCTTAAGGAACAGAACAATCTCTCTTCCTTCACAGGCCATAGAGAATAATAGCATGATTATTTTAAGGAGCAGATTGTTTGGGTAATGTCTGTGTTAAGTGTGCTACTAAAATGAAAGACAGAGCATCAAGCCCTAAACAGAGAGCTAGATACTATTTGAGATATGCCAGATGGAAAATGGTTAAGGAGCTCTTATAGAGGAGCACTGTGCTGCAGAGAGCACTAAAGATGACTGTAGGCTTAGAAGCAGGAGACATTTATCACCCATACCAGTAAAGTGTTCTTTGAAAAATTGTTCTGTTGTTATGGCACAGAATCCACCAGTCCTCACTGGAGTGGGAGCATTTGGAGCAGCTTCCAGAGACTAGTTCTTGGCTGCAGTGTATCAGCTCAGAAGGAAGGCGCAAGAAATTTAGTTTTGTTAATTTATCTGGTTGGTTTTTTAAAACCTTCCTGGTTTTTCACATTTTTTGCCATTCTGTTTTGCTTGATTCCTGTTCTTTTCCTTGATTTGAATGTTCTTGTTTTCAATTTTCATTCTTTTACCTTTTTGCATCTAACATTTTTTTTCCCTTTTTATTCTCCATTATTTGCATTTTGGTCAGCTTCTTTTCTCTTGTTTTTATTACTCATTTTTATCCTTTTTTATTATTTACCTTTCTTCCTCTATTTGTTTTTCTTTTTGTCTCTTCTTTCTCTCATCTGTCTCTTGTTCCTGTGCCACCCAGTACGCTGCTGGAAATGGAGAGTGCCAGCAAGTTCATTCATCCAGAACAGCTCGCTTTTTTTTTCCCTAGGGAGAGAATCCTTTTTTTCTTTACTTTGATCTTTGGACTCACTCATCTGTTTCTGTCTGTCCATCTGTTCATATGAACTACAGTTCTAGCCACTGTCTCCATATCATAAGAATGAAGAGAAGAAATTGATTCACTCTGTTGTTCATGGCTGTACTTTTTTTGAATATGCTGATATTCACAGGAAGGTTTTTATTACAAATATCTAGGAAAACCACCCAGATATTATTGTTACACTTTTGTTGATATAAAATAACTTTCATAGTTTTAGAAAAGAAAGTGGCGCACTGCTTTCAAATCCTGTTGGACCAAAGGAACAGAAACAGAAGTAGTTAAGGCTTATTTTAGGTGCTATCTAAAAATTATACAGTAAAAGTTAAACAACATTTAATTTTTTACAGTTATTTTCAAAAGTACATGTAAACACTGTTCAGGAAGGGAAAACCCCAACTATTTTCTCGTTTAACTAGGGGTGCACTGATAGAGATTTTTGGAGTCGATACTGATAACCAATTTTTAAGGAGGCATATTGGCCAATAATGATCCAATTTCTGATACCAGCCCAGCAGCTTGGAGAGCTGCATGCAGCTGGTACATCTGGTGTGGTGGAAGGGGAGGGGAAGGGAAGGGGCTGTGGGGCAGATCAAGGCCCCTGCAGGGAGGGAGGAGTGGGGCTGGGGCAAGCGCTGCTGGGGCAGGTGTGGAATGGAGCCGCAGCTCATCCGGAGGGCATGGTGGGGGTGGCTCCAGTCTCCATGTGCCACTCATCCAGGAGCTGCTGGTCCAGTGTTCACCTG
>NW_005842520.1:1077697-1106596 GCF_000455745.1 Alligator sinensis
ACGAGCTGCGTGCAGCAGTGGGAGCTGCCCTCACACCCGCACTCCCCAGGTGAGCCACAGCTCCCACCCCGGCTGGTCATCACTTGCCTCAGTCCCTGCCCCATCCCCAGCCCCACTCCTCTTTCACCCTGGGGGCCTTGATCTGGCCCCCCACACCTCTTCCCTCCCCCCTTCCCTTCCACCACACCAGACTTAGCAGCTACACACAGCTCTCCAAACTGCCAGGCTGTGCTTCTCGCTGCCTAGGTGTTGTGCTGTGGCTGAGCACAGGCACAGGTGTTTATCAGCCAAATTATCAGCCACATCAGGCCAATTTCCAATACAATCAATTTTCTTTATATTGGTGCCAATCTGATATTGGGCCAATGTATCAGTGCACCTCTACTTTTAACCTGATTAACACAATGAACTGAGACTTTACTATTTTGGTATTTATGGCAGTTTGATTCTGTAACTTCATTTGATCAGAATGTGAAAGTTGTATGTAAGTTTTATATGAGTTCTCAGAGTGTCTCTGTTAATAAGTATTAAGAGTATGTGATCTAATTAAAGGTCTGAGAGTACTCCACTTACTTTCATCAGGATCAGGTTAACTCTCCAGGTAAATGCTAGCACAGTCCTAAATCCTGTTTCACTTAACATACCTAAGTGGCACATATGAAGCTGCACAACTGTACACAGGGTTGGATTCTATTTCCCCTTGTGGCAAATAGAATTACCTTGCGTGTGTATCTGCCAGAAGTAAAATAGAGGGGCGGAGGGCAGACTTTCATCTTTTAGCTTAAGTGGTTAAGCCACTTGCCCAGGAAGAAGAAGCCCCACATTCCAGGTGCCAGTCTTCTAGAGGTGATTTTAACCTAAATCTCTTGTTTTCCTGCAGTGTTCTAATCACCAGTCCACAGGTTAGGCATCATAGAGATTTTTCCACTCCTCCTCTTGCCCCCTGCTATTTGCATTTAATAATAAAATAAATAAACAGCACTAGGCAAGTTCCTGCCTCATTGGGAGAAAGGGCCCAAGCTAAAATCTAGGGTCCCTTTCCTCCCAGGCAGCAGCCACCTCACTGCACCACATACCCATTGCCCTGTCATTTACTTCCTAGCCCAACATAACTCCTTGGCTGTCCAGTGTGCCAGCTTCAAAAGGGGGACTTACAACTCTGGTGCCCTTAGCCCTGACATTATTAAGCGGTTTCTGCCTGACTAAAATGTTTGGAGTTATCCAGCCTTACATGCATACCTGACTGATTCTGTATCCCTGCACAGTTGCTTGGCTGGAGTACATGGGCAGTTGCTGAATGGCAAACTGTGTTTAAGTGCAAAAAACGGCAGTTACCCGCTATGCATAGTTATATATAAAACTATATATCTACACACACTAACCAATTGCCTGTCAGGAATGACCAAGGCGGGGAAGTGGGTGGGCTGGGATGGAGCACCACCACCCCACACTGCTGCTGTCTCCCAGGAACAGTGTGGGGGAAGCTTGCCCCATCAGCCCCTTTGGCCAGCACCCCGTGCCACCACCTGCAGGGAGTAGGGGAGGGGGGGAACAGACGAGGCCAGTGCTGCTGGCTTCATCCCCCTGCTCCAGCTGCTCTGGCCCCACTTCATGGTGGCACTCTACTGCGCCACCACCTCCTGTCTGGAACGGTACTGGAGCACTCTGATTGGTTGTTTCAGACAACCAGTCAGAGTGCGAATAAAGCATTACGGACAGACAGACTAAGGCTTTTATAACATTAGAATATATATATACACCAGCTATATACATGCCACTTGGGCACATAAAGCAAAATAGAATTTAGTCATAAATTGCTGTATGGTGGCCTATCAAAACCCATAGCCAGGCCAGTTACTACAAGAGCTAATAAAACAGCAACATGACAGAATCTCTGGAATGGAACATTTGGGCAAACTTTGCAAATTTGATTGGTTAAATTACTTATGTCAGTTAACTAGATTCCCCAGTTATCAGTGCTCCTGAGCACCCACTGCTGCTACTAAAGTCAATAAAAGTGGTTGGTGTTGAGCACTTCTGAAAACCCATCCGTTTCTTTAAATGCTGCCCCCACCCCCTGCCACTTGCCCTCCCACTCCTGCCTTCCTCTTACCCAGGTTCCTTCATGCTGATTCCTTCACCACTCCCTAGCTCAGCAAAGAGCCAGAGAGCAGGACAGGACCCAGCGCATAGCCAGGGAGCAGTGAAGGAATCAGCATGGAGCCAGGGAGCAGTGCAGGGTGCAATGCTGACTGCAGGTACTGTATTTTTACTTACTACTCGATTCTAAGATGAGGCTTCCTTTTCTCCAGGGGGGAGAACCTTGTCTTGGAATCAAGTAAATATGGTATAAATTGCTTAATCTGTTGCTAAAAACTCCTACAAAAGATCTGACTTGTTTCACCCTAGAGACGCAGAGGAAACCAAACTGGTGTATGGTTGTATGCGTCATAGTATAGAACAAACTGTCAGCCATTGGTGTTAAGCACAAATTGCACAGTAGGATTCTTCTGGTTTAATTCTGTGTGATGAAAACATGGAATCACACATCAGCACAGTGACTGCACATAGATTAACTGGGCAACCTACTGTTACTCCAAAATCAGTAGGCTTTGCAGACTAAACAAGGGAAATGTCTGTTTTACAACATGCCTGTTTCTGGAAACTGGGTACTTAACTAGACATTGTTGGGATGATATGTAGTGGTATCATCATTTATCCAAAAAGCCACAGTTTATAAGCCCGGTACAAAACCATAAATAATACTCTGAAAGCCTTCACTGAATTGTCATGCTGTCATTAGGGAGTCTGTATTCTAAGTCCCATGAAAATTCCATGATTCTATGATGTGGTAACGTTTTAAAGAACAGTATTCTTATCTTCATGTTTAATAACTGAGAACAAAATGACTATGCAGTAAGCATGTCAACTGAAAGAAATGACTTTGATATCTCCACTTTGAAAAACTTTTTTTATAATTAGACTCATAGTGTTCGTCCACCTATGTAGGCACGTGTGATTGCAGCAGCTCAAATAGCAGTGGCACAAATTTGTGCCAGAGATTTGTGCCTCAGCACAGGTGCCTAAACATGCACTTTGGTGTGGGGCAAATTGTGCCACTTGGGGCAAACTGACTCTGCCTAGCTCCTCCCAGATCTGCCGCCAGGTGGAGCTGAAGGCTGGGGCTAGCATCTGTGCTGGCCCCAGCAGTATTAAAAATTGTCTTGGCAAGCAGCTCAGAGCTACTTGCTCTCAGGAGCTTTTGAGGCCCAGCAAGTTGACATATGGGGACACTAGCCCCCTGTGCCAGCTGGACTGCTGCAGCAGCCCTGACCTAAAGTGGCCCTTCATTCTCTATCCACTGCAGCAGGGTCTGACAGTGGGGGCTGCTGCCTGGCTGTGACCTGCTGCCACCTGAGACCGCATCCGCCCCCTTGAACCTGCAGCCTCATATCTACATGCCTGCCAAACCTGGATGGGACTGCTTGGCTGCCTAGCTGTGGCATGAGTAGTGCAGCAGAGCCATCTGCACCTCTGGGCCAGCTGCCAGTGGGCTGTGACTGCACAGTTGGCCTTCATGTGGCACTGTCGCCATGTGTGCCCCCGCCCTGCCATCTTGGCAGCTATCACCTGGAAGATGTGCTCATTGTGGTGGCCCACTTTGAACTGTTAAAGCATGTCCTTTTAGCCCCAAATGGCCAGGAGATCAGCAACTTTGTTTACCCTCCAGCTGGGTTCCCAATGCTAGCCTTGGGCAGGCTCCTCTGCCTGGGTCCCACCACTTGCCTCACTAGCAGTAATCCTGGTGTTCCCTGTTTTAAAAATTGCAAATTCTGTCTTTAAAATACCCAAAATCCATGTTCTTCCACAATTAAACAAAAATGCCACTGTATATGAGAGAGAAAGAAATATCAGTTGAGCAATGTTTTATTGATATATTTACAATTTTAAAGCTATTTGGAAACCTTCCAGTGCCTCTATCTTCATAATAAAATACATTCTGAATATCTGTATGTTTTGGTGTTTGCTTTTGTTTTTTTCTCATAGAAAAATCAGAGCTTTCCCTGACCTCTTTACTAACCAGGATGTGGGGACAGCTGCCCCTGCAGTCGCAGCTCCTGCCAGCAGGTCCCATCCTGTCTGGCAGCTGGGCTCACAGGGTGTGAGATGTGGGAGGGATGTCGGGTTTGTAGGAGGGAGGGAGGAATTAGTGTGGGGAGTTGGGGTTCTTGGGTGTGTGATGGGTGGGTATAGAGGGGATGTGAGGTGTGTGGGGGTATAGGGTTTGTGGGTGGGTGTATGATATTTGTGGGTGGGGGATTTGAGGGGGGGGCTGCCATACACCCACCCCCTGCAGTGCACAGCCCCCAGTGCTGGTAGCAGCAGCCAGCTGGGCCATCAGGGCCATGGCCTGCTGCAGGCATAGCCCCACAGCGGCGCTGCACTGCCTGACCCAGGGTTGTCAAATGGTGAACGGATCTAGCCCAGACCAGACTGCCCTGCTAGCACACACCTTTGAGCAGGACCGGGATGGCTCAAGGCACGTGTTAGCAGGGTAGGCGTGTGTGGGGCGGTCCTCCCACAAAAC
This sequence comes from Alligator sinensis, assembly GCF_000455745.1. NCBI lineage: Eukaryota > Metazoa > Chordata > Crocodylia > Alligatoridae > Alligator > Alligator sinensis. The sequence goes on from NW_005842520.1 coordinate 1,082,286, forward strand.
CCACAACCCCCACCACACCCATTCGCACACCTCACACTCCCCCCACACCCACCCACACACCCCCAGAAACCACACAGTCCTCACCTCCACATCTCTAGTTACCTGGGACAGCACCTGGGTCCAGGTCCAGGTCACCACTGCAGCCTTGCCCCGCTCGTATATCCAGGTCACCACTGCAGCCCCACCCCACTCGTATGCTGGGGCAAATACGAGGCAGTGTGCTGGGGCAGCAGGGGCATGAGGCAGCCATAGAGATGCTCTATGCCAGAGCATATCTCTGGAGGACAGCCTCAGGTTACTTCAGGGCATACTCCAGGAGCCATTTTTTTTCACCATGGTTTTCTTTTCATGCTTCCTAGTATCAAATTTAGAGTCCGTGCTGCAAATATGCAGTGTGGGAAACCTTTTTTTGTTCTTAGCATGCCTCTTGCAGCATCTCAAACTGTTTTGAGATGCCATAACAGGCACATGCACACTCATCTGGACGTGCCCATAATGGGCAATCATGAGTCAAATAGGGTAAATTGTGCTATTCTGCATTTTAGATATGACTAAAATAAATTATAGGGTTATTGGTGTGTACAGGGTTATAAGCTCCTAGGGCTTTATATATTGGAAACAACTATAACAAATATGCATGTGTATTCTCACTGGACATTGTAAAATGTAGGCATGCTTTCAGTTCACTACAATCAGTGATTTATGGACGCACACAGGTCAGGAGTTTATTGTGCTGAATATAGCAGTTTTGTTTTAAAGGAAGTCTAAAGCATGTTGAACCCAAATGGATGAAACATTTTGTAAGTTACTGGCTTATAGTTTTCTTATTTAATAGAAAGTGAAATTAGAGGTAGTTGTAGAATAGCAATCCTTATAAGAATGCAGTAGCTTAGGCAATACCTTCCTTTTCCCTTCTTGGATTTGGATTTTGCTTCATGGCTCCTTAAGTCTGGGTGCTGGTATTTTGTGCAAGCTTGGAAAGACTACAGTACTACATCCTGTGATGAAACGCCCATATTGATTGTGACTGTTCAGGCTTTCACATCTTTTCCAAGTTCCAACAGGGTGCCTACATATCATTAAATTAAAACAATATAAACATGTTTAGAATGGTACAGCTTGCAAAAGTAAGGACTTAGTAGGGTATGTAAAACAGACATAAAGAGGAAACGGATCATAATTATATATTTCAGAGTTAAGAGGACACATTTCAGATTTAAGAGGACTTGTTTGTTAGGTTCATTTACACATTGAAAGATCCCCATGGCAAATGCAACTGGTCACCTTTCTTGTGGAAGTTTTCCAATTTGAAGTTTGGACAAGGTTTTGTTGGTGGGTTTTTTGTTTTGTTGTGGGTTTTTTTGACAGGGGAGTTATGAATTCAAAAGTAGCAGGTTTATAGAAAAACTCTCTTCTGAATGGGGTGAAGTAGAATTTAATGGAGTGGATTTTCCATCTAAAATATTACAGCTGTGGTAAAAAGTGTTAATCCTGTAGGCATGCTCAAGCATATAAAATCAAACCACATCCAGTTCAGCATGTTGTAATATGGAACAGTATCTGACTTGTCAGTAAAGATCATTGTTTTACAACTAGTAAACTTGTCATAAGCGTTCACATTTTGTTTTCTCTTTGGTGATTCCCCCGTCCCTCTTCCAGTGGAGGAAAACAACACAACTTCCCTTTAGGATTTTATTTGGCTAGCATAAAACTACATGATTTGTGACAGCTTCCATATTAATTCCAGCTTCGGTGACACCTACTAATAAGGCTAGAGTTGATCAACTCCAGGCCTTCTTTCCACAGAGTACAGCCAACAAGGTACTTATGACTAGAACATGTTGGTATTTTCAGACCGCTGGGAATTTGGTGAAATAAAGAAATATTAGTATAGTTAACATTTCTAATCATCATCAGAAAGAAAAAGTTGGCTTGAAGAGTAGAATGAGATTTCAGTGTGGTATTCTAAGAATAACAAAGCATGTTCAATTTAAAGTAGAACAGTAGGACTGATGCATTCCCTGTGTCTACTGTAGCAGTTTTCAGTATAAGCCCATTTTTACTTCTGTAACTCTGCTGACCAAAGCCATTAAAGGAAGTCTAAAGTGACTAATAGAAAAGCTTAAGACACTTTCCCAGTTCATGGGAAAATTATTTTTAATTCATCTGGGAAGACATGGAAAGTAGAAACAAAGCAAAAAGGCTCAATACTAGAAGTGAAACCCAATAGAACAAACACCAGCTGTATTCTTTGGGTATCTTCTCTTTAAAAGGTTAACATATTAACATACAATACAAAGTACAAGAAAGCAAATTTTTTTTTAGATATTATTGGTCACCTCATCTTTTTGAGGATTTTGTCATTTCAGGTTCTCGAACTCCAGCTCTTGCACTCAGGAAATCTGAACTGTGGTTTTGTTTGCTTTCTAGGATGGCACATGTGCTTCAGTTTGAGGACAGAAGCAGAAAAGTGAAAGATGCAAGTATGCAGGATGAAGACACTTTTGAAATCTATGATCCTCGGAATCCTGTAAATAAGAGGAGAAGAGAGGAAAGCAAAAAGATAATGAAAGAAAAAAAGGAAAGGAGATGAAATGAATGTAAAGCTGTCCAGAGCTGCCTTGGAAAATGACTGCAGTACAGGATTGGCTCTTTAGTAGCTGTAGTTCCTAAAAATATCACTCAACAAGTGTGAAAAGGAATTTCTCAAGAACCTAGTGTCTAATTCTGAAACAGCTTTCTTATTTGTTTTCTAAATTGTGCAGTGAAGTAAGCAAGTGATCTCTGTGCATTATGTAGGCTCTCCTCCTTTGACCATTTTTAGAATTATATGTTTAAGGTCTACAATTTAATTACTACACATTGATAACATGTGGATAATATGTATATATATATTGTAATGATAAGGTATATTTTGTTTGCTGTTTGCAACCATATTTACCAAAATAAAGAATTTTTCCCCATTCTTCAATTAGTCCTATGTACAGCCTTTTAAGATTGAAATGATAGAATTTAAATTTAAAATGACCCATTTTCTGATTAGGGAGCTTTTGATAGGCATATAAATATTTGAACATGATTAGTAATTCTTCAGTAACATTGTGCCACTCAGAAGATAATTTTATAAAATTTCAGACTTCCAGGACAAATTTTTAAAAGTTCCCAACTCTTTTTGAAAAAAACCCTCAAAATGTAACTTTACATTATAGTTGCATTTTCTTTGTCTTATGGTATATATCCAAAAATATTTGGAAAATAGAGTTAAAATACAGATTTGGGAATGTTATTTCACTAGACTTACAGAATTTTCAAAACTAAATTAAAATAGCAATTATTGAAGGGAGAGAAAGGGGGGAAAGGGCAATAATTGAAAACATGTACTTTTACTCCCAGAATGAGAACTGGTATTTCAAGTGTCCTGTATCTGGTTTCATTTTGATTACTGGTTTGTTTGTTTATGTTTGTTTATTAATATAAATATTAAAATACAGACATTGCAACCCAAATTTGAGTCTTACTATTAAAAATTTCACATATAAATGTTACAGCCTTATATATTCTCCAAGTTAATCAGTGTAACATCATCTGAAAGTGTCAGGGGAAGCTAAGAAGTTAAATAACCATTCATTGAACATAATTTCACAAAACTTAAAAGTTGTATAAACAGAAATCCAATCCAAAATTCCTGGCAATATTGTATTTCTGATTGTGCCAGCACACAAGTTAAACATACTCATAACAAACAGTTGAAAATTCAGCTAAGAGGGACACACTAGATCAAGGTCATTAAAAAGTGTGAGTAGACGAGTGTTTTCTTGATGTTGTTTTTAGAACAAGTTCAGTAAAGTATGGTGTCCTTATCAAACTGCCACTACCAACTTTCTTGATAGGGTCTGACGTGTGAGGTACATAAGCCTGTCTTGGTGTGTTAATATGGTCCAAATGGCAGAGGTTAGATTAATGCAGAATATCACTTAAATGTGCTGTGTAATCTCTGAGATAAAGGAAAAAAACCCTGGAGGTGTGAAATGAGTTTCTGTAACAGGCTGCTAATGTTCTCCTCTTGGTTTGAGTGAATTATATTGAATCATGGTTTTGAAGTGTTAAGAGGGCTATATTCTTAAATGTTGCCATTCACAAAAAAGTGAGTCAAAGTTCCTTGTTACAGAATCTGAAGCAGAATTAACATAAGGTTGGTTATTTTTGCTGGGTGTCTATTTCTTGCTAGAAAGCTGGGAACAGAATTCTGTCCATAGTCATCTACCTAAGTCACCATCACTTTATTATTTTCTTAGTAGAAAAGAGGTTTTAGAAAAATCATTCTTGAAAGTAATGTTATCAAATCCTTTCATTCCATTGGGAAAAAAATAGAATTACTGAGTCCAAAATTCAGATCCATCAATGTCCCAGTATACACACACTTGTTAGAACACTCACCTGAGTTATGGGCAGTGTTCCCTGTAAGCTGCACGGCGTGTGCAGCTGTGCAGGCATGTTAATGCCACGCTGCCAGGCGCACCTGCGTGGCCACGCACACCATGCAGCTTAGAGGGAACATTGGCTGGGTGATGAGGGTCTAGTTCTCTTCTCTGCCTAAAATTGAAAGCTGTATCTCTTACCTCCCAAGTTAATGTTCTAACCATTAAGTTATATAGTATTTTGGGGTGACTCTACACACTGGTGGTTAGTAAGAACACTTAGAAAAGAGGAGATATAGATTCCAGTCCTTGTTGTAATGCCTACTTAATAAATATAAAAAGCATAAATATTCATTGGAGCTGAGACCAGAACTCAGATCTCACTTTTTCCAGATAAGTCCTTTTAACCCAAGGATATACTGTCTTCTTGTTTACCATTCCTGTCTGTCCAAATGGTGTGTAGAATAGCTTCAGCATGATAGCACTCCCAACTCTAGATGACCTTTGAGTATGGTGGTTAGAATACTCATCTTGGATGAAGAACAAGCAGGGAAGGGTTAACCTGCCTGCCAGCTGCTGGTGCTGGGGCCACTGCTCTGTGAGAAGGGCTCAGCTTGAAGAAGAGTGAAGAGAGCTGGCAGGGGCCAGGCAGGCAAGTTAACCTTTCCCTGCCTGCTCCCCCAGGGCAGACAGCACACACAGCCACAGGTAAGTAGGGGTAAGAAAGTCTCCAGGGGCAGAGGGAGAGCCCAAAATGGGAGCAGGGGGGTTCTTAGCTTTCAGTCCTCTAGGCCCCTGATGGCCTGAAAGTGTGGCTGCTCAAAACATGAGCTAGCTCTCACACCATCAACATTTTTGCTACTCATTGTAATGTGCAACAAGGCCCTTAGATTTTAAAAGCCAAGTCTTGCTGCCTCTAATAACTAGTCAAGATAAAGTATAACTCTGAGCCTAGATTTTTAAGCTTTGTCCCGTTCAGCACATGAAAGTATGCATCATCTTCACTACAGTAGAATTTTAGAACATTTAAGCCTATGTCATACCTTTAAACTAGTTAAGTCTTAAAGGCCTCATTTCTGCAGAAGGATATCTGCAGATCCCTCTGTACTTGGGTTAGTGTCACTCAACACTGCACCTAGTAACATAGAACCATAGAACGTTAGGGTTGGAAGGGACCTCAGCAGGTCATCTAGTCCAACCCCCTGCTCAAAACAGGACCATCCCCAACTATATCATCCCAGCCAAAGCTTTGTCTAACTGGGTTTTGAAAACCTCCAAGGATGGAGCTTCTGCCACCTCTCTGGGTAACCTGTTCCAGTGTTTTACTACCCCCCTAGTGAGAAAATTCTTCCTACTATCTAACTTAAACTTCCCTTGCTACAACTTGAGACCGTTGTTCCTTGTTGTGTCATCTGCCACCACTGAAAACAGTCTAGCTCCATCCTCTTTCATCCTCCAGCTCTCTTCAGGTAGTTAGTCTACTCTAGACTAAATAAGCTTAGTTCCCTCAGCCTCTCCACATAAGTTATGTGCCCCAGCCCCCTCACCATTTTTGCTGCCCTCCACTGGGCTCTCTCCAACTTGTCCACATCCTTTCTGTAGTGGGAGACTCAAAACTGAACACAGTACTCAAGATGTGGCTAAATAGAGGGACTGAATAGAAGGGAATAATCACTTCCCTTGACCTGCTGGCAACACACCTACCAGTGCAGCTCAGTATGCCATTAGCCTTCTTGGCAACAAGGGCACACTGTTGGCTCATATTCAGCTTATTGTTTACTGTAACCCCCCAGGTCCTTTTCTGCAGAGCCGCTGTGCCCAGCCAGTCAGCCCTCAGCCTGTACTAATGCGTGGAATTGTTCTGTCCTAAGTGCAGGACTCTGCACTTGTCCTTGTTGAACCTCATGAAATTCCTTTTGGCCCAGTCCTCTAATTTGTCTAGGTCACTCTGAAATCGTAGCCCTACCCTCCAGCATACCTATTACTACCCCTAGCTTGGTGGCATCTGCAGACTGGCTGAGGATGCACTCTATGCCATCTTTGAGATCATTAATAAAGACATGGAACAAAACTAGCCCCATGACTGACCCCTGGGCCACTGCACTTAATACCGGCTGCCAATTAAACATAAAGCCATTGATTACTGCTCTCTGAGCCCAGTGCTCCAGTCAGTTTTCTATCCACCTTATAGTCCATTCATCCAGCCCATAATTCCTTAGCTTGCCTGCAGCAATGTTGTGGGAGACTATCAAAAGCCTTGCTAAAATCAAGGTGCACCGCATCCACTGGTCTCCCAATATCCACAGAGCCAGTAATAGAAGGCAATCAGGTCAGTCAGATATGACTTGCCCCTGGTGAATCCATGCTGACTATTCCTAATCACCTTTTTCTCCTCCAAGTGTTTACAAATGGATTCCTTAAGGATCTGCTCCATGATTTTTCCAGGCACTAAAGTGAGGCTGGGTGCTCTGTAGTTCCCTGGATCCTACTTTTTTCCCTTTCTTAAATATGGGCATTAGGGCTGTGCAAAACTTCAGTTGCTGATTCGATTTGGAGGAGATTCGGCCCAATTCAGCAGCCAAATCTCTGAATCCGTATTGAATCAGGAGACCAATAAAAAGGTCTGAATCAATTTGAAGCCTCCAAATCAATTTGAAAAGATTCGGAGGAGATTTGGGCAGTCCCTGCTTGCAACCACAGGGAGCTGGACCCGGGCTCCATGCCAGTAAGTAGGGGGTGGGGGGGCTGGAGAAGGGGGAGGAGACCATGGAGGGACACCTGCCAGTCCCCATCCCCTTCCTGCTCCCCCAGCCCCCCTGAACACCCTCTGATCCACGCCCAGTCTCCCAGCCCTGTCAGTGGCTGCCCTGCCCTTCCCCAGCATCCCAGCACTTTTTTTTTTTTAAGCCCCGCACTCACTGGCTGCTGTAGCAGCTGTCAGGGCCTCTGGGGGCTTGTGGCAGAGCCCCCAATGCAGCACAGGGCAGTGCAGGGGCAGCGGAGATTGCCTCCCCCAACCTGGCAGGATCTGGTGAATGTGGAGCTTTTGCTTTTTTTATTTTTTTGAAATTGCCAGGATGCTGGGGCTGGGCAGGGCAGCCATTGACGAGGCTGGGAGAGTGGGTGGCGGATGGGACCTGTTCAATTTGGCAAATTCAGCCAAATCAATTCAGGACAGTGATTCGAATCACTAAATCAAATCACTGTCCGCATAATCAGCCAAATCTGAACCTGAAATGAATACTAGCCACTTTGCACGGGTCTAATGGCACTATGTTTGTCCTTTTCCAATCATCCAGGACCTTTCCTGATCACCATGAGTTTTCAAAGATGATGGCCAAAATGGCTTTGGAATCACACTGGCCAACTCAGCACCCTTGGGTGCATCCCATCCGGCCCCATGGACTTGTATACATCCAGCTTTTCTAAGTAGTCCCTAACCTGTTCTTTCACCACTGAGGGCTGCTCACCTCCTTCCCAAACTGTGCTGCCCAGTGCAGTAGTCTGGGAGCTGAGCTTGCCTGTGAAGACTGAAGTAAAAAAAGGCATTGAGCATTTCAACTGTTTCTATATCCTGTGTCACAAGGTTGCCTCCCCCATTCAGTAAGGGACCCACACTGTCCCTGATCCTCCTCTTGCTACTGACATACTTGTAGCAACCCTTCTTGTTATCCTTTACATCCCTTACTAGCTGCAACTCCAATTCCCTTTGGCCTTCCTAGCTTCATCCCTGCACACCTGAGCAATGCTCCAGATACCCTAACAGAATTACAACTCTAGTCTTCAGCTTTTACCCCAAATGCATACTTGCAAGACATTTAATGCATTTAACATTTAGTCATCAGTGCTTTTAACTCTGTGCCAGGCCTTCCCTTGTATTTTTAAAGCTGAATTTCAAATCTTTTGCCCATTTCTGCCACATCTTTTTACCAATTATTTATAAACATTTAGAAAATAATGGAAATGTACTTGTCACAAGCCTCAACTCATTAGAGTTCTTCTTTTATTCCTTTTATATATAGTATCATTCATACTTTGAATCAGGTGCTTGAAAAAAAAATATTTTCTGTAAAAAACATGGCTTTTGCATATTATAGTATAGTAATGTAATATGTACTAGTAGGCTCTTTAATAGTCCTTCCCAAAGCCCATGTGATTTACCCCCTTAACATATATTTGACAAAATAGATCATTTTGCTGTTTACCTACACGCATCATTAGCTCATTTTATAATGGATAAATATCTGGATAGGTTGTAAGAGAGTTTTGGCTTTCAGCATTTGGAATTAGATTCCAATGTAATGCTGCATTTTCTTTTAGTCAATTTATACATCTTCACTTAAGTTGTTTCTTCTTAAAACTTTGTCACAACTGGTCACTTACTCTAGTAACTATTAATAAGATGTTGACTTATCCATAATCAGTACTGAGCTAAAACAAAACCAGGATAATTATATATAAGTTTTATAATCTTTCAAGGCAACAATCTTCTCCTGACCAGGTTAGTAAGCCATGGGCCTATAGAAAAGCTAAAATGAGTTTTTGCCTCAGGACTGTTTCTCCCATCATGAGTAAAGGCACACACTTTTTCTCCTTCTTGTAAATGTAATTAATAGTATTCTTTTCTTTTTTTTTTAATTCAGTATTTATGCCATTAAAGTCTGTAACTTTACCTGTTGTGGTACAGAATAAATATATGTATTTGTAAATATATAGATGCTTCCAGATTACAGTAGCTATCATTTAGCAGGTTGTTATTTTTGGGATACTGCAAATTTACAGTAAAATACATGGAAGCATGGTAGAAATTAAGGTAATTATGTAGGGATTTATCTGTCTCAGACTCTGGGGACAGAAAGATGCATCTACATGTCTTGGTGTAGTGCCATTCGGATATTTGAGGTAATTCACCATTGTGCCTTTAAATCACATCCAAAAAGAAACCAGCAGAATACAAACAAGCCCTCACGTGGAATTGCAAGCTCAGGGCCTATTCCTATGAAGAAACCCACTGGATGGGGTAGACCAATTTGGATCTAGTTACAGTAACGGAGAATTTAAGACTTGCAAGACGTTTGTAAAGAACTATAAAATAGGAAGCAACATATTAATTAAAATAAATGGTATTTATGTATGGCTATATCACCATATACACTGTGCTATATACACTGAAAGATTACTTACTTAGTTTATCATAACCAGTGATCCAGGGTTTGTTTTTTTTCCCTTTGGAAAGACAGAAAAAACCACAGATTTTCCCTCTTAAATGAGAAAAATCAGGATTTCTCATTTTAAGGGAGAAACACAAGAGATTTTCCACCTTTGCAAAGAACGCTCTTCAGGCTGCAAGGGGCTGGGGGGAGCAGGAGGAGGGCAGTCAGGCAGGGGGGCACCATGTGCAGGCTCACACATGCACATGGCCACCAGGCAATCTGGAGAGCAGCTCCCACAGCTAAGTCTGGCAGAGGGATGTGGAGGGAGGATTAAGGTACCCATAGTGAGGGAGGGAGGGAGTTGGGCTGGGGCTTGGGCTGCCACCCAGCCAGCATGTGCTTGGGCCAGAATGCATGGCTACAGGGCCCTGGCATAGAGCAGGACAGAGTACCAGGAGGCTCCTCCAGGGGGTGAGGCAGGGAGGGGGAAGGAACTGGCTCCCCACTGCTGTGCACACTCAGAGCACGTGCCCCCAAAATCTGTGTGTAGGGTGGTGCAAATTTGTGCACTGCCCTTGCAAGGCGCACTTTGCCCACCCAGCAGCAGCGAGGAACACAACTTCATGCTGCCATCCCTGCTATTGCCAGGCAAGCAGGGGGTACCTCACCAGGGTGGCACAACATTTATAGTGGGAAGCAGCTTCCCTGCCTGTCCCCTTTCTGTCCTGCCATATCTGGTCCCACCTCCTGGGCCACGGAGGCCTCGAGGGAGGGCAGCAGAGTGGGGAGCCCATAGCAGGCAGCCTGCATCCCTCCCCACCACAGGCTCTGCTTCAGCCATTCTGTCTGTGGGAAGTGGGAGCTGGGCTCTGCACTCTGCTCCACTGCAGCAGCCACTGCCTCCTGCAGGTGGCAGCCAGGGCTTGGGTGCTGCTGCAGGGGGCTGTGGACCAGCCCTGGCAGCAACTTTTCTTTTAAAGTGCTAGTTTGCTGGGCCAGGTGGGGCAGCCATTGACAGGGACTGGGAGAGTGGATGGGGGGTACTCAGAGGGGCTGAGGAAGCAGGCAGGGGATGGGGCCTGGCGGGGGTCCCCCCATGGTCCCCCCCCACACACACACTTACCGGCACAGAGCCCAGGTCCAGCTCCCTGTGACAGCAAGCAGGGACTGCCTGAATCTGAATCTTCTCCAAATCTTTCCAAAATTGATTCAGAGGTTTCGAATTGATTCAAACCTTTTTATCTCCCGAATCAATTTGGATTCAGAGATTCGACTGTCAAATTATGCTAGAGCAGGTAATTCAGTGAGATACATTGTTTGTTTGCATTATTGATGGCAGAATCATGTTGGGCTGCCCTTGTTTAGATGTTTTTCATTTAGGTTAATGAGTCTGTCTGATTGTTGTCTTCCTGCTCTGTTTCAGAACTTTCTGAGCCCACACAGAGATCAATTCCTATCAAAAGTATTCAGTCAATGAATAACCAGGTTGTAAGATGCAATGAGTTTGGGTCTGGATCTGACTGCAGTGTTGGGAGATGGGGGTCCAGGAACTGGATTGGCAGCTGAATCATTTGGTGGGTTCATCAGTCAAAATTGCTTTGGTCACTAGGAGCTCTGAGCATAAATACAGCTCTCTTCTGATTGTGGAAATCACAGTGCAGATTGGGAGTACTGGTAGATAAGTACATATGCAGCTTTGGAATTGCTGAGGAAGGAAGCTGTCCAATATTGAGCTTGGGCTCTCGCCCTGTCTGGGACAAAAGTTCTGACACATTAAGGTGAATATGTCTAGCACAGGGTACTTCCGTAAAGGAATAAATGGACCTCTGCCTGAGAGTGGTCATAGAAACATAGAAAGTCCTCTCAGAAAGTCCAATAAGTTCTTGATTCCCAGAAGGTAGCTGGTGACTCCCAGTGACACCATTGTCAGCTTGACTACTTCCAGACAGACAGAAGACAATCACACCTCTCCTTGCTTATTTATAGAATCATGGATTACTTATCTATCAGGATCTGCATTGCGTAGTTTTGGAAGGGGGGGGTTAAGAAGACCATGCCAGCTAGTCTGATTATTCTGAGTGCTAGTGTAGCAGGGCACTAAGGTGCCTGCTACTGAGAGAGCCGGGATAACTCCTCAGGTGCCGGTTGCTGAGGCAACTGGAGGGAACTAATGATCCCCACCTGCCTAGCCAGCTGAAGGAAGGGGCAGGGCCTGGCTCCTATATAAATCACAGGCAGGAGGCCAGAAGGCAGTTCCCTACCAGCTGCCAAGGCAGAAAAAGCTCTCAGTCATGAAAGAAAGGAGAAGCCAGAGGCAGGAGCAACGTCTGACACTGCTGAGGGATGAAGAAACCCTGGTAGGCTTGAGCGTGATTATAGCCGAGCGGCTTCTGTTTGATCATCGCGTGCTGGAATTCACCATCCAGCGTAGAGTGTCAAGGGCCCGCAGCAAGGTGGTAGCCCTAGACTTCAGGAGGGCCAACTTCAGTGAGATGAGATTAGTGGGAGAGGAACTGGGGTCCTTGAGGGCAGAGGAACTCAGCGTCCAAGAGGAGTGGTCGTTCCTTAAGGAAACAATACTCGGGGCCCAAGGGGTGTCCATCCCATCAAGAAGCAAGGGGGGCAGGAGTGTCCGAAAGCCCCCCTGGCTCACCAAGGGTGTCCGGGAATGCCTGCTTGCCAAAAAGGCGGCGTACGCCCGGTGGAAGGGGGGTGTAATCTCCAAAGAGGAGTATACCTCCTCTGCTCGGGCCTGCAGGCGGGCTGTTAGGAAGGCCAAGGCGGATATAGAGCTCGGATTAGCGTCCAGGATTAAGGATAACAAAAAGTCCTTTTTCAAATATATTGGGAGGATGAAGAAGGCGCCGGGTAATGTGGGGCCCCTGCAGGATATGCGGGGCAATCTGGTGGTTGCGTCAGAGGATAAAGCGGACCTCTTTAACCAATTCTTCACCTCCGTTTTCTTGTGCAGGGACCGGGACTTCCCTGCTGTGATAGAAGCCGGACGCGAGGGGATCACCTTCAGACCTCAGGTTGGGGAGGACCGGGTTAGAGAGCTTCTGGAGGGGCTGGACGCATTCAAGTCAGCGGGTCCGGATGCTCTCCACCCCAGGGTGCTGAGGGAGCTGGCTGGGGTTATTGCAGGGCCCCTGGCACGGCTCTACGAGCGATCGTGGTGCTTGGGCCAGGTGCCAGACGATTGGAAGGTAGCTAATGTGGTCCCCATCTTCAAAAAAGGGAAAAGGGAGGACCCGGGCAATTATAGGCCCGTCAGTCTTACCTCAATCCTGGGGAAACTCTTTGAGAAGATCATCAAGGAGCACATTTGTGATGGGCCGGCATCAGAAATGATGCTCAGGGGCAATCAGCATGGATTTATTAGGGGGAGATCATGTCAGACCAACCTGATTGCCTTTTATGATCAGGTCACAAAGGCCATGGATGCAGGTGTCGCGGTGGATGTAGTCTTTCTGGACTTCAGCAAGGCCTTTGACACCGTCTCTCACCCCATCCTAATTAGTAAACTAGGCGACTGTGGCATAGATGCCTACACGGTCAGATGGATTGCAGATTGGCTGAAGGGTCGCACTCAGAGGGTGGTGGTGGATGGATCATATTCGACTTGGGGGGAGGTGGGTAGTGGAGTCCCTCAGGGCTCGGTCCTGGGCCCTGCGCTGTTCAATGTCTTCATCAGCGATCTTGATGTTGGGGTGGAGAGCAACCTGTTTAAATTCGCTGATGACACCAAAATTTGGGGGGAGGTGAGCACGCTAGCAGGGAGAGAGAGATTGCAGAAGGATCTGGATAGGTTACAGGGGTGGGCAGACAGGAACAGGATGCGTTTCAATACGGACAAGTGCAGGGTGCTGCACTTGGGTAGTAGGAACCAGCAGCACACTTATACGATGGGGAACTCCCTACTTGAGAGCACGGAGGCGGAAAGGGATCTTGGTGTCATTATTGACTCCAAGATGAACATGGGCCGACAATGCGAGGTCATGGTTGGCAGGGCTAACCGGACCTTGTCGTGCATCCACAGGTGCATCTCGAGTAGAGCCAGGGAGGTGATCCTCCCCCTCTATGCGACGCTGGTCAGGCCGCAGCTGGAGTATTGTGTCCAGTTCTGTGCGCCCCATTTCAGGAGGGATGTGGACAACATGGAGAGGGTCCAGAGGAGGGCCACCCGCATGATCCGGGGACAACAGGGCAGACCCTACAGTGAGAGACTGCGGGACCTGAACCTATTCAGCCTCCACAAGAGAAGGCTGAGGGGGGACCTGGTGACCGTCTATAAACTCACTAGGGGGAACCAGAAGGGTTTGGGGGAGACGCTGTTTCCCCTAGCCCCCGCTGGCATAACAAGGAGTAATGGGCACAAGTTGATGGAGAGGAGGTACAGATTGGACATCCGAAAAAACTACTTCACAGTTAGGGCGGCTAGGAGCTGGAACCAACTTCCAAGGGAGGTGGTGCTGGCCCCTACCCTGGGGATCTTTAAGAAGAGGCTGGATACTTACCTGGCTGGACTCATTTGAGTCCCGTTTTTGTTTTTAGGGTGAGTGGTTTTGTTTGTGTTTTTTGGGTTGTTCTCCCGCCCTGGCGGGGGGTCGGGCTAGAAGATCTATTAGGTCCCTTCCAACCCTAAAACTATGAAACTATGAAACAATTTGGAGCACTGTCTATTCTGTTCACTGAATATGACACGGTCTGGTGGAACATGGAGCGCCTATACACGAGCGTGGAGGCTGCTCCAACTCACTGGAATTCCAGCACATCAGAGCAGACTCGATTAATTGTTTTGTTTTTAGGGGTTTTTTTGTTGTTCTCCCGCCCTGGCGGGGGTTCGGGCTAGAAGATCTATTAGGTCCCTTCCGACCCTAAAACTATGAAACTATGAGTTATAGCACAGGGGCTTGTGTTTGTGTTGCTGTTTGTTACCGGTGGTTTGGGTGAGGCTATTAGGGGTTGGAGGAGGCCTCATAGGGGCCCACAGCAGTGTGGGAACCCCAGCACCAGCAAGGGCGCAGCATTCGGGGTGCACAGACCCCAGCCCCGGAGAGGGGCAGCTGAGAAGCCCCGGAGAAGGGGGCATTGCTGAGTAGCCCCAGTGCGGGCGTGGTGAGCCCTGAGAGAGGGCGGCATTACAGAGAAGGCCCCCAGAGGCAGGCGGCATTACGGAGAAGACCCCCAGAGGCGGGCGGCATTACTGAGATTACGGAGAAGGCCCTGGAGAGGGGGCGGCATTACTAAGAAGGCCCGGAGAGCAGGCGCAGAGAGAGAGAGAGAGAGAGACAGGACTGTGGAGAGCCCGAGCGCTAGAGAGGGTGCAATGAGAGAGAGACCTAACAACGTCAGGCACATCTGCAAGGCTTGGGGCGTGGTACAGGGGTGGTTGGAGCCACGCATAGCCCATAAGGTGGGAGTTTACAGAATACTCAGTACCGGAGAGGAACTAGAGATAGCAGGAGAACCGTGGACAAGCAGATGAAGGGCAGCCTCCCTATAAAATATATAAGATCAAAGTCGTGGCGGGCGAGAATTGAAGGGTGCTAATTGGCAACTTGACACAGTAAAGGAGGAGGCAGGGGAGAGCACGGCGACCCTGACCACCCTCCTGTTACAGCCAGGATATTGATGTAGAGCTTTGTTTTTAGTGGGAAGGTTCTTCTGCTGATGGGCTACCTAACTTGTACTTGACACATCCATCATTCAAATATTACTGAGAAAAGTGTACCAACAATTATACCCTTTTTGTGTGTGCTTTCCTCCATCACAGTTTTCTATAGCAATGTAAGGGGGAGCCATAACTACCTCCTTCATTTGTTGTTTCAGTGTTTCAGAGCCGGAATGGTTGCAGAGGACTTCTACCAAAAAAGTGTTACACCATGACACAGCAACTATCACAGATATGCCCATACAGCTGGAGTTGGTTTGATTCCATCCTGAGTCCTCATGATTACATCAACAGAAGGCTTTCTTCATTTAAGTACTCTTATAGCACCCAGGAATGAATTAAAGCTTCTATGAGGCCTGTTCTCTACAATGCATATTTTTTCACAAGCAAGATTTTTTGGTGATAATTAGGAATCCTAGTTTTCCATTCACCATGGAAAACCACAGAAAAACATAGAATCCATGTTTTTCCATGGCCTGCCAAAAGCGCGGTGGCATCCCATGGTAAGTAGCACCATTTCTGTTCTTTTATTTTTTGCCATGGTTTTTGCATCTCAGTCAATCAGAGCAGGGGGGGGTGGGGGGGGGGGGCACGGCTGATTGGCCGAGAGGCAAAAACCACAGCAGAAATGAGAGAGAGTAGAAATGGTGCTGTAGAGCTTTCAGTAGGTCATGGACAAATGCAGATTTTTTTTTTTTTTAAATCCTTCAGAAAACTAAGATGATGATTTTCTTATTGGCCTAATTGCATAGTTGGGAAAGATGCAAGATAAGTTTTCAAGCAAAGACCTGAAGAAGGGCCTTTTGTGCCTTAAAGCTTACCTAACATCTCTTTCAACTATACAGTGGGTTCAGTAAAGGATATCAACAAAATGCCTTGCTTTTAGCATATTTCATGACTCATAGAATAGAAGGACTGGAAGGAACTTGTAAGTTCATCAACTCTGGTCCCCTGCCATGGGCAGGAGGTAATTGTGCTCAAACGAGCTCGACAAGGTGCTTGTCCAGCCTCCTCTTGAACATCGCCAGGAATGGCGACTGCACCACCTCTGCTGGGAGTGTTTTCCAGATTCTAGTTACCTGGGCGGAAAAGAAGTTTTTCATTATGTCTAGCCTAAACTTTTCTTCAATTAGCTTGTGCCCATTGGGCCTCATCCTCCCAAGGGGTGCCTTTCTGAAGAGTTGCTCCCCTAGGTCCTGGTGTTCACCCCTGGCATACTTGTAGGCAGCTATCAAGTCACCCCTCAGTCTTCTTTTACCCAGGCTGAACAAACTCACATCCCGAAGTCTCTCCTCATAAGGCTTATCCGTCAAGCCCTTGATCATGCAGGTAACTCTTCTCTGTACCCTTTTGAGTTTATCCATATCCTTCTTGAAGTGCAGTGCCCAGAACTCGACGCAGTACTCCAGCTGTGGTCTTACCAATGCAAGTAGAGGGAGAGGAGCACCTCTCTGTGGTCTTACCATTGCGAGTAGAGGGAGCGGAGCACCTCTCTGGATCTATTGGCAACACATCGGCTGATGCACAGCAGAGTTCTATTTGCAACTTCATCACACTGACAGCTCATATTCATCCTCTGGTCAATTGTCACCCCCAGGTCCCTTTCGGATGCAGAGCCAGCCAGTGGACCAGTATATCCATCATATAGATATGGTGAAGGTTCCTCCTACCCAGGTCAAGGACTCAGCACTTGTCCCTGTTTGAACTTCATATGATTGCTTTCAGCCCATAGGACTGGGCTGTCAAGGTCATCCTGAATCCTTGCCCTGTCCTCAGATGTGCCCACATGTCCCCACAGCTTGGTGTCATCCACAGACTTATTCATTGTGCTTTCCACTCCCTCATCCAGGTCATTGATAAAGATGTTAAAGAGCATGGGCCCAAGCACTGATGCTTGGGGGACATCACTGGAGACAGCCCTCCAGGATGAGGTCACCCCATCAATTACAACTTCCTGGGATTGGCTACTGAGCCAGTTGCCAACCCACCTCACCATAGCTTGATCTAGGCCAGTACCCTCCAACTTGGTTGAGAGAATTTCTTGGGAAACAGTATCAAAGGCCTTGCTGAAGTCTAGGTAGACGATGCCCACCAGCTGGTTAGTTACCTGGTCATAAAAGGACACCAGGTTTATCCCCTCAACAAAGCCATTCTGGTTGTTTCTCAGTACCTTACCAGTTGTGAGCTTGTAGTTGATGGCCTCCTTGACAATTTTTTCAAAGATTTTGCCCAGGACTGAAGTCAGACTGACCTTTCTATAGTTAGCAGGGTCATCCCTCTTCCCTTCCTTAAAGATGGGTACCGCGTTACCCCTCTTCCAGTCATTAGCCTTCTTCCAGCATTCTTCCACTCCTGAGTTCCAAGACTCTTCAAACAGCCTCACCAGAGACACTGCTATGAGTTCAGCCAGTTCTTTCAGCACTCTTGGATGCAGGTTGTCTGTCCCAGCTGACTTGAAAATGTTCAAATGTCCTAAGAGTATCTTCACCTGTTCGGGACTGATTTTATGTGGACTGCTGTCATCGCTGTATTCTCTGGGCCTCTGGACAGGTGATGAGTTCTTGCCTGGTTTCAGGAATACTGATGAGAAGCAAGTATTAAGGAGCTCTGCCTTTTCACAGGGATCAACTGTGGGCTTTCCATATTCAGTAGGGGTGCCACAGAGGAGCTTGATTTTTTTTTTTTCTTGCTCCCTATGTACCTATAGGAGGACTTTTTTTTTAATCTATAATTTCAATTGCCAGCTTGATTTCCATGCATGCCTTGGCTTTCCATGTCTCATGTCTGCAGACCCTGGCCATATGGGTGTACTCTTCTCTGGATGTTGTACCATTTTTCCATTGCATGTACTCTTTTTTTTTTTTCTTTTTGAGAAGTTCCCTAATGTCCCTGTTGAGACAGGCAGGGCTCTTGGCCCCTTTCCCTCTTTTTGACCATGTAGGGATGGCCTCTTTTTGAGCAGTGAGAATTGCCTCCTTAGGGAAGCACCACCATTCCTGAACTTCCAAATCGTCCAGTCACTCGTTGCGTAGGGTCTTTCTGGCTAGACTCCTGAATTTACCAAAGTCTGCCCTTCTGAAGTCTAGGACTTCTGTTCTGCTGGCAGAATTCCCAGCCTTTCGGTGAATGGTGAATCTAATCAAATCACTGTTGTGATCACTGTCGCCCAGAGTACCTCTGATCTTCAGGTCACCTACCACGTCCTCCCCTTTGGTCAGCATCAAGTCCAGAGTGGCTTTACTCCTAGTCAGCCCTTCCACAGCCTGTGTCAAGAACAGGTTGTCTATAGTTGCCAAAAAGTTGCTGCACCTGCTGACCTGCTGGAGCTGGCTGTATGGTCTTTCCATACAGATGTCAGGGTAGTTGAAGTCACCCATGACAATCAAGTCTTTA
The DNA here is from genome assembly GCF_000455745.1 of Alligator sinensis. NCBI lineage: Eukaryota > Metazoa > Chordata > Crocodylia > Alligatoridae > Alligator > Alligator sinensis. The sequence goes on from NW_005842520.1 coordinate 1,100,924, forward strand.
GTGCTGACTGCTTTGGTCAGTTCTCTATAGAATGCCTGGTCACTCTCCTCTTCTTGGTAGGGAGGCCTATAGTAGACTCTCACCATTAGGTCACCTTCTGAACCCCCTTGTATCTTGACCCAGAGGGTCTCAAGGGACTCTCCCCTGCAATCAAATGTAACCTGCAGGGAGGGGTAATGCTCTTTCACATAAAGGGCCACCTCTCCACCCTTCTTCCCAAACCAATCCTTTCTATAGAGCCTGTAGCCTTCTATATCCACTGCCCAGTCATATCTATCATCCAACCAAGTCTCCATCAATCCCATGAAGTCAAATTCCTCATTTGCCAGAAGGAGTGCCAGTTTGTCCTGTTTGTTGCCCATGCTAACCCCTAGTTATCTCAGGTTTTCTGTCCCTCTGCAAGTGTCTCTGGGCATTGGTAGTCATCTGGATGTCCCCTATGTAAATACACTCCTCTGGATTATTTTGGTCAGAGGATTTATGCCCAGCAGTGGAATATTCCCCCACATTACCGGGCTTTCCTGGATCATCACAGCTACAACAACACTGCAGTCCTACTACAGTTATTTTTCTTGCAGTTTCTCAGAAGATTCAGATAAAGAAGAGAGAAAACATATTCTAACTTGCCCCTATCTTCTGTTGGAATCTGCTTTTGACCAGCCACTTGCTCAAATCATTACAGCTGCAATTTACATCATGAAGACACTCAGTCTCAGTACTGATAACAATTAGTCCCCATAAGTGGTTCCTGTAGGTCAAATAAATGGCTATACATCTTTTAAGTCTTGAGCCTGAAATGATGGCAGGTATTTTCAGTCTGAATTGAAGGTGGCATGTGTATTTGTTTGATCTCCTCAGATCTAGGAAAGAGCAAAGATCTTCTTTCTTCATGATATTCAAAGCCAAAGCCTTTTCCCCTGTAGTCAAGTAATATACCTTCATAGCAACTCAATTAAGCAACAACAGCTCTTCTGTTTTAAAAAAAAAAGTTTTTTGAGAAGGGTTCAAGAACAAAGATAGGGTAGGTAGATGGATAGAAAGTCTGGGGTGGAAATATATAGGGTAGTCTTGGCCTGGTGTCTGAAGCCCATTTGTTAGTTGTGATTGCCACCTTGTCTCTTGTCTTTCCTGACAGCAAAGATAAGCTTTGGACCAATCCTACTGACTTTCAAAATTCCCTTCAAAACAGCTGCCCCTGAAAAGTCACTGCATTAGTCTAGTAGATCAGTGTATAGGTAGGTACCCAGAAAACTACCAAAGTTACCCTCAAGTCCTTGAGGGACTAGAGCTTTTTGTCTATTTTGTGACTGAACATCTTGTTTCCCTTGAAGTATGGGAGCCATATAGAAGCCTGCACCTTGTTTTGTTTTCTCAAAGCCAAGAGCTCTGTCTCAGTGTGACAGCTGCATCTATGGCAGCCTGTAACTATCTTGATTTTCTTAATCTCAACCACTCATCCCTATACTCTTTCAGAATTTCTGATAGGCAGTGTGTGACTACCACATGAGGTGAAAAGGGCCTGATAATCTGCCACAAAGCTTCAGTGAAGCTGATTAGTATGCATTGAACCCTAAAAGGTACATTTTTTCTTAGGATTTTTATATGTAGGAGCCCCTTTATTGGACTGCTTCAACAACAAAAGACCTACATCCAGACACCTGGGTGAGCATAAACATTTTCAAAGGCCTCTAGGAAGACCTAGTATCTCTCCCTCCAAAATGCTTGGAAATGGGAGGAAAAGTGGTGAGATTTGTCATAGCTTATGGCAGGTTTTAAGATCTCTTCATGAATAAGGATGACAATTCTGAACAATACCATGACACTCAAAAAATCAAAAAGTCACCTTTTCTGGTCTTCATCTACACAGTCTTGCTGTAAATCTATCAGCACTTGCTATCTTTTTTAATTGCATCCTTCTGATGCCAAAGAGGTACAGATAGATGTATTATCTCAGGATTATTATTCAATCCCCCTAAATTAGATATTTTCCTTCTAAATCCATTTCCCCCAAGGGTCACCATCTTGTTTCCTTTCACCATGTTCAAATTTCAGTGCAGAAACAGGTACATACCATTGTTCAATTGCCACGTTAGTGAGGTCCTCATTGGTACCTGGTTCCCCTGTATGTGGGCAGGCCAATAGGTGTTCTGTAGTCTGAAAGTTTTACCCACGTCCACATATGGTGTTTGTATCGTTAGAATACCCCACAGTTGCATGTTAACTTTAGTCTTCCCAACCACTGTTTAGAAGAGGTTCACGCTTCTCTCAATGTTGGCCAATCCAGCTATGCACTCTGCATTCAGCAGTTTTGATATTCATCCTAATTCCGTCTTGTATAAACTCTAGTTGTGGTTGTCACATTTTTAGTATTTGTTATTTAGTAGCTGAATATGCCTGATTTGGGAAAGATTGGCACATGCAAAGAAACTAGACTCTGTCCCGAACAAAAGTTGCAAGTACATTACTGGATGCCTTAACCAAAAAATGGCGTTAGTCTCCAGCTACTTGCCAGAATCACCCCACCAGACATCAAGAGAGCAGTAGCAAGCAAAACAGAACACACCCAGCAGCTCAAAGACAAGAGACGCCCACTGCATCACCACATTATGGTTCCCAGTAGTTTAAAAATCACAGAAAAGTTTTCTCTCTATAGTGCAGTCACTGCATGAAACAGCAACAATCACATGAATAAAAATGTGGCACTCATGACTAGAGATGACCCCCCAAGGGTAAAATGAAAGTTAAAGAAAACTAAAAAGACTGCATTGAGTGCACCTTTGCTAGCTAGGGAGTTGCAGTTTTCACAGGCAATTAAGCTGAATGTAAATTAATTTTACTACGTAAATTGGAAAACATGTTTTCACACTCCATTAAAAAAATTCTGCACCTCAACCCATTGATTGTGCATCTGTGAAAATGAATGCTGAATGGAATCTCTTCAGTTAATTTAATCATGTTTATGAGTGTTACAGTAATTCCAGTGGACAAACCAAGAATAGGGTCCCATTGTGCTGCATGTTGGGCAACAAAAAAAAAAAAGTGTCAGTCCCTGCTCAGAAGATGTTATAATTTAATTAGACACAAGTTCAGGGATGGAAGGGATATGACAGTGTGATGGAAGATAATGGTGTGCTACTTCCATGATTCATTTTGATGGGGTTAGTTAGGAAGGATAAACTACAAGGGACAAAAAGAAAAAAATGAATGGAGAGGCGGCCAGGGTAAGGTGAAGACAGGCAGGCAAAGGTGTAGAACACAGCCAAGGTTAAAAGACTGTGAGGGAGGGGATTGAAGCAAACCAACACTTGGCACACGGGACAGAAAGATTAATAAACTCTAGGCCTAGGGACAGATGTTCAAAAAGCCTGAGCCAGAATTGATTCAATCTTTGCAAGTTAGTCTAACCTGGCTAGGCTAAACTGGTTTGTGACCACACAGACATCCCTTCTGGACTGAGGAAATGGCAGCACATGCTTGCAATGGCTCAGGCTAGAAGCTGGGGATGCTAGAGCAGCCCTCCCTTCCCTTCCATAGTGCTGCCCCCCTCCCCTGGGGTGGGGGGGGGGGGGGGGGGGGGGGGGGGCTGTGGCCAGGCCCCAGTAGGAGGCTTTGATTAGGGAGGGGTTCCCTCAGCCCCACGCTGCTGATAACAGCATTTAGTTACACAGCAGGGAATTACACAGGGAGTTGTTAACATTTATCAGCCCATCAAAAAAAAATAAAAGCCTCTCTCATAAGTTCAAGCTCTTCTAAAACAACTTTTTTTCAAGGAACTAATGGCAAGACATTACCAGCTATTAATTGGTAGCTGGTCTCCAAAAAAGACAGTGTCCAAAAAGCCCTAAGCTGACACTGTCCTGTCTGCTTTTTTTCTGTCTCCCACAGCACAGACCATAGACACCATGTGGTACGCTAGCTAATGCTAAGAGGTGTCTGTGTAAGGCAGAGGGGAGGGAAGAATCCCTGCTTGAGCAGGGAGTGCTGGGGGTGGTGGGGGGAGAGCAGGAGAAAGCCAGGCACACACTGCAGTACCTGCTGTCTCTGCTGGAGCTCCAGCCAGGTAGAAAAGAGGCGGGGCCAGCTATTCTGGGTTACAGCAGAGAGCAGAGCCACCCTCAGGGTTGCAAAGCATCTGCGATGATGGGGGACTCTGGTTTAACTTAAACCAGGAAGAGGTTTGGGACAGATATTGCATAAACCAGTTAGCCCCAAATCAGTTAAGACTGATCATACATTCAACCAGGTTTATATCAAACTGGTTTCAGCCATTTTCAAACTGGTTTATGCACACTGAACTTCTGTTCTGGTACAGGTTTAGACAAGTTTATGATCACTTAAATTAGTGTGTGTCTAATGTCTGTCCCTAGCCTAGTACACCACCACACACACATACATACAAATGCATACCATCACCCCACAAATTATTTAAAAAAAAACATTCCATGATCTGAGGGATAGCTCTGTGCTCCATAAAAAGAGGCCGTAGGTGGGCAGAGACATCCCCCTTTTCCTTGCCAGTATGATGCTCAACCCCAGAGATACAATGCACACCTCCAGGGCTACTGGCTTCCTCACTGCTCGGGCCTCAACTGTCTCATCTTCCCAAAAATTGAAAAAGAAAAAAAAATACATTTCAGCCACACCCACTCCCCCTTCCTAAGAGATACTCTGAGTGCTCTGATTGAAGCATGGGCCGAAATCCAGGGCTCAGTGTAGCATGCCAGAGGGTTTGGTCATGCCACACCTAGCCCTGCACTTTTAGAGACCAAGCCCAGGCACTGGTTCAATGGCGTCTCAGGCCTATCGCATCTTGGCATGTGTTGTGGTAAAAACAATGTCTTCTTTCCACTAAGGACCCACTTCCCAGGGAAGCCACCAAGCCCAAACCCAGATTTGAACTCACATCCTTCCCAGTAGCAGCTCAGCATGCAAACCAAAGCCAGACAGCAGGACCATATCTGACCACATCCCAACAGGCACCTTAGGGCTAGGGACAGATGTTCAAAGAGCTGCTGGGAAGAGATGGCCTCCATCTCTCTCCCTTGGGGAGGAGGCTCTTCTCAGCCAGACTGGCTGACCTGCTCCACCGGGCTTTAAACTAAGCCCGCCAGGGGGCGGGGAGACTACCGCCATTGCTGGCTCACTGAGCAACCCTTGCAAAGCCAGCAGGCCAAGGCACTTAAGGGAGCCCACCCCTGCCCCAGCCCTGGTACAATCTATGGGCAAGGCAAGAGCCCCCAAGGGGACACTTGCCTGCCTGTACACAAATGCCAGGAGCTTGGGGAATAAGCAGGAGGAACTCGTCCTCCTGCTTAACACAAATAATTACAACATCATAGGGATAACGGAGACCTGGTGGGACTCCACCCATGACTGGACCACAGGTATAGATGGCTATACCTTGTACAGGAGAGATCGAGTAGATAGAAGGGGTGGGGGTGTAGCTCTCGATGTTAAGGAAAGCTATGCGTCTCTGCAAGCTGATGTTGGCGACCAGGGTGGACGACTGGAGACCCTTTGGGTTAAAATCCATGGGGAACACAGCACAGGGGACACAACGGTGGGAGTCTACTACAGACCTCCCACCCAAAGTCAAGAGCTTGACCAGGAGTTCACCTGGGAACTGGATGAGGCTGCATGCTCCAGAACCATGGTTGTCATGGGTGACTTCAA
>NW_005842520.1:1107845-1118473 GCF_000455745.1 Alligator sinensis
AGCAAATCCCAGGACATCATTCTCCCCTTGTACTCGGGTTTGGTGAGGCTGCAGCTGGAGTACTGCGTCCAGTTTTGGGCCCCACAATTCAAAATGGATGTGGAGAAGCTTGAGAGAGTCCAGAGAAGAGCCACTTTCAGAGGTCAGGAAAACAGACCTTACGACAACAGGCTGAGATCTATGAGGCTCTTTAGCCTGGAAAAGCACAGGCTCAGGAGTGATCTGATGGCCACCTATAAGTTTATCAGAGGTGACCATCAGTATCTGGGGAAACATTTGTTCACCAGAGCGCCCCAAGGGATGACGAGGTTGAACAGTTATAAACTACTGCAAGACCATTTCAGGCTGGACATAAGGAACAATTTCTTTACTGTCCCAGCCCCACAAGGTCTGGAACAGCCTGCCATCAGAGGTGGTTCAAGCACCTACATTGAACAGCTTCAAGAGTAAATTGGATGCTTATCTTGCTGGGATCCTATGACCCCAGCCAACTTCCTGCCCTTCGGGCGGGGGGCTGGACTCGATCTTCCGAGGTCCCTTCCAGCCATAATGTCTATGAAATCTATGAGCCTGATCCTGAATTGATTCAATCTTTGCAGGTGATTCTAACCTGTCTTGGCTGAACCGTTTTTTTAATCACACAGACATCCCCTCTAGACTGAGGAAAGCTGGCATATGCCCACTGTGGCTCAGGCTAGAAGCTGGGGTGCAATACAGCAGACCTTCCTTCCCTCCACAGTCTAAGTGGGGGAGGGGGTGTGTGGCCAGGCCCTGGCAGGATGCTCTGATTAGGGAGTGATCCCCGCCCCCCTTGCTGTTGATAACAGAGCATTTAGTTACACAGCAGGCAGTTGGTAGCATTTATTAGCCCATCAAGCAAACCAAAAGCCTCTCTCATTAGTTCAAGCTCTTCTTAAATAACTTTTTCCAAGGAAGGAATGGGGGGACATTACCAGCTACCTGTTGATATCTCCAAAAAGCCTTAAGTGAACACTGTCCTTGCTGCCTTTGTCCCGTCTCTCACAGCATGGACTGTAGCCACCATGTGTTATGCTAGCTAATGCTAAGAGGTGTCTGTGTAAGGCAGAAGAGAGAAGGGACTCTCTGCTTGAGCAGGGAGTGGTGAGCAGGAAACCAGGCAGTTGCCTGCAGTCTCTGCCGGAGCTCCAGCCAGAGAACAGAGAGGAGGGGCCAGCCCAGCTCTCTGGAGCAGAGGGCCCCTCCAGAGCTGCAAAGTATCTGGTATGCTGGGGGACTCTGGTTTAACTTAAACCAGTAGGTATGGGTTAACTTAAACCAGTAGGTATGGGACAGACATTCCATAAACTGGTTTGACCCAAATCAGTTATTAAGTCTGATACTACATTCAACCAGGTTTATCATCTCAAACCAGTTTCAGCCTTTTTTGAACTGGTTTATGTGCACTGAACATCTGTTCTGTTGCAGATTTAAACCAGTTTCTGATCACTTAAACTGGTTTATGTGTAATGTCTGTCCCTAGTCTACAGAATATGAACAGCTAAAGGTTTCTATTTTGGCTGTTGCTTCAGCTGCTCCCAGCACCTCAAGGCTGTGGCTGGGTTTCTCTCTGCAGCAGAGTTTGAATTACAGGGGGATTTGGGGGGGAACTGAGCCACACCCATAAGAGACAAGCGCCCCCCTGGCAGCCAGGCAGAAACTCGTTCAGTGCAGGGAAAAGTGGCCCCTCCCCCTCGTCACTGCAGGGTTTTTTTGGATGCAGCCACCCGGATCCCACGTCCAGGCTGCCCTGCGGCTTCTCTCTGTGATTGCCACTGCTGCAGCCTCCAACCCCCCCCAAGAGTCAAAGTGTAATTTGCCCCCTGCTCTGCAGCTTGCTCCCAAAGCCACATGGTAGGAGATGGAGAAAGGGAGGCACCAGCACCTATCAGTTTCCTCAAAATACATGTGGGTGGGTAGGTGGGTCTCCCCTGCACAGTTCTGGAGCTAAAGAGATTCTAAGGGAGAAGTTGCCCTATCTAGGCCACATTTTATCTTCTTCACACTCATGTAGCAGACCCTGTTTGTCCTGCTTCTGCCTGGGAACTCCATGAAGAGCTGTAGAAAGTATGAAGTCTGGTCAAAAGAAACTGGAAAGATCCTTATAATTGCAGGTTAAAGTATGTTATCTAAATTGATCTTAATCCTCTGTTATTTTGGCTTTGGTTATTTTGACTACAGACCTGAACACTGCCCTTAGCTTATTTTGTTAAAAAGTGCTCATCTCTTTGAAATGATCTAGATGAGATTCCTGTGAATTATCAGCTCCCTTTGTGTATCTGAAGTGAATATCCACAGAACATTTCTGGTTGTCATCTTTATTGTTTTTTAACTAGCGCATCTCTCTACATCTCCTTCCCAAAGTTGAAGTATTGCTTGTGAAGTAAGAATTTGTCTATGGGTAAACTTAAATTATCTTTAATTACATATTGTGGTTGCAAGCAAGAGAAAAAATGTGTTTTCCCAGCCATTTTTTCCATTCTTGTTTTCTTCATAACTATTCCCTGTACTTAAGAAACTGGTCATGTTAATACATTATATTAATGATGCTATATATGATATATATATATGATATACTGTGGACTAGCTTAATGTGACAAGGTCCATGTAGAATTGCATTAGAAAAAATTAATTGTTCATTCCACCAATATGACAAAGTACAAGAGCCATTTGGTGTGGAAAGAGCTCTCCCAAAAGTAGCCATCATGCTGAAGAACTGCACAGGTATTCATCCACTGCATCTAACAAATATTGTTTGTGGGGACATAAAGTGTAATGTACATTTACTGCATCAATTACTGGATCACACTAGGAGTCAAACATATGGTTGACTAACAATCAGGGAGTTTCGGTATAATAACAGTAAGAGAAACCATGAAGGCTAAGACAATTTTGTCTTCCCTCTCTTAAAAAGGAAAATTAAGCTCCCTGGCAGACAGATTGGCATTTTACACTGAACTAACTTATAGGGAAAAAGGTATATATGACTGTAAATATTTTTTATCCCTTATCCGTCATATAGGAATATGAATGAAAAATCCCAGCCTGAAATAAAGAGAAGAGCCCACCCTACCTTTAACCTGGCAGACAACTTGAAATTCAAAGGTGGGAGAGAGGAGGGGAAGAGAGCAAGAGGGAAGGGGAAAATTTGTTGTTAACTTTTCACATTTATTTAATGGTCTAAGATTTTGCTCATGAGTTAGAAGATTTGTGACCTCTGATACTAGTTTGACAAGCCTACGGGCAAAGTTCTCAGAGCACTAATGCAGTGCAGACTTTAGAGGGGAAAAAAGCGTTGAAGTTCCAGACTATTTGGCACCAAATGAATAGAAAAATAAAATACAAATCCCTGCTTTACTTTAGTGTAGGACCTCCATGATAAGTACACTGCACAGGAAATTATTCTGCTTCCCAGAGTGGCTATGCTTCTAACCTTATTTTCCAGACAGTAGTTTCTAGCAGGCCACTGTGTAATACAGTCACTCAGTAATACTTCTCTAGCTGTCAAAGAAGACTAACCCTGGGATAAGTTACAAATGTTGAGTAATAGTTAGAATACATGAGGACCTTCCATCATTTTCAATGCGTATTTCTTTTCATATCTAGACAGCTGTCAGCATCAAACATTTGGGTATAATTGCCTTTGCACTTTTACTCATGCTGCCTTTTCTCTATATGAAGGGTTAATTTTTCCAGGCATTACCAAAAGTTATGCAAGAAATTACTGTGTTAAATATATGTATCATTCTACATTAGATGAGGGATATGAAGGGAAAGAAGTCAGTGTGAATGAAAGGAAGAAACTTAACCTACTGGCTTTCTGCTTATTTGTTTCTGATACCCTCTCAAATTTCAGTCCTGTTTAGACTGAATTAAAAATGAATGCAGGTAAAATACTTTATCATACCAGTTTTTGTAAATTTGAAATGCTTAGATAGTATGCAAACTTCAAGATAGAAGAAAAGGGTCCCTTTATTTGTTTTTTTAACATGTTATTCCACACCTGTAGCTACAGTTAATAAATGCAACCATGTTTACTTAATGTTTCCACTATCTTGCATCATTGGTGTGAAGGAGAGGAAATTCTGTTCCCCCTTTTCTGACCACATGTACATTCTGGCCTTCTCTTCCCTGGCCACTTTCTTCCAAAAGCCTCTCAGATATCTGTATAAGGGGCAACCACATTCAGAATTTGTGTTTGCTTTGGGTGAAGCCACTGGATGCAGCAGAGGCAGTAGATTAGATGTTCACTCCTTACATTTATTTTATTATAATATTTTACTTATTCAAATCTAGTTCAACAATCTGATGAAACAAGTGCTCTACTCCCAGTTTAATTGTAATTTCATTTTAATGTTTCTTCAGATGCCTCATTAAAAAAGCTGAAAAATATTTAAAGATTGTGTGTGTATATGCATTTTACTGACCTTGATGGGACTGAGGACTTGAATATTCACACTCAAGTCTTCTTTGATAATGTTCAAAGAGCTGAACAAAGCAACTTTTTTCAGTATGTGCTATTAGGAATGAGCGACACTGGGAGCCAGGCAACAAGAGAGTGTGTGTGGGAGTTTGCCACAGGTCATTTTAACCTTTCCTTACTGTAAGCTTGCTGAACTTGAATGGTTAAGAGGAAGGGAGAGGTATTTCTAGGAAGAACAGAAGAAGAAAAAATAGGCAAGATAGGTGGAAGATGTTGCATTACCTAAGCTGCCACCACTGTCAATTCTCTCTCTGCCTGTACCTGTGTGAGCTTTGCCTATAGGGAAGGTGGGGGGAGTAACCTACAAGTCTTCCACCTAGGTCCTGGTCTGACTTTGTGGGGAGAGCAGTTACAAACCAAGGTTGTCCTGGGATAGCTCCCTATCCCAACAAACCTCAGTTCCACTGTCATTATACTGGACCCTGTAGCTGCAGTAAGAGAATCTCTGCCAGCCCCAGGTGGCCTCTCTCCAGAGAGGCCTGGGTTATTCCTCTCTCCACTGAGAGACCGAGCCTGGAATATCACTTGTCAAGAAAACACACCTTCTACAGGCAATCTGTAATAAGACAAACAACAAAAAGATTTACTATAAAAATAGAACAAGCATAAGAAATCTGCATAGGCAGATTTAGGATTTTAAAAGGGGGGGTGCAGATAGTATGGTGGCTGATTACCTATAAACGCAATATGCATTTTTCTCCAGTTAAAAATTTTACTAAAATGCTGGGAGCCCAGCGATGTATTATTCATCTCAAAATCAAAGCAAATTTTTATACACACACACACACACACAGATATATAGAGAGATATATGATGAATAATATATATAGATATATGATGAATAATACAGATTCAGATATATAACTGTACTAGAATGTGCATTTATTTGCTATACCATCTATTATGCATAAAAAAATCAACAAACTAGGCAAAAATAATCAAAAGATACTACTTCATTAGTCCTGTACTTATTGGCACTAAACATACATCTCTTTTTCAGATTCATAAAACATAGCTTTCTTGAGCATCTTGACAGTGTGTCCAGGGCTTCACTGAAAGTTATTTCCACAACTGAGTTATCATTTCTAGCTAAAGTTAAAAACAGTCTGCAGGGCTGTGAAGTAGGAGCTCTATTACCAGGAGCCACTAGCAGAATAGCAGAAGAAAAGATAGCTTAATTAGTGGGACATTGGGCATTTATACACATACCTTTTAGTTCTTGGATGCACCAGAGATCTACTGCTTCAGAGCAGACTCAGTTAATTGAGTCTGCTCCACACAGGAGCTGATTGGACTGTGCTGCACCACTGGCAGTTGTATAAGCAGCAAAATATGCATCAGCGCAGAGAAAATAGCAGCAGTGCACTTTTGAACTAAAGCACCTCCAAGGAGCTTTGGTTCAAAAGTGCACTGCTGCCATTTTCTTCATGTTGGTGTGCATTTCACTGCTTATGCAACTGCAAGCACCACAGTGCTGGGTGCTTTTCAAAGCGCCTAGCCCTGCAGCACTTACACATGTAAAATGCCCATCAATACCACTAAGAAGACAGAGGAATGAAGTTTGCACAGAATCAGGTAGATTATAATGAGCCATGAAGTCAATGGACACTTTCATTGCTGCCAAACAGAAATGCTGTTACCACTGCCAGGCAGTTGTTTTTAAATTTTGGGTGAAGCAGGAATAGCAATGGGGTACAACTGTACCCATCCTCCAGATATGCTGGAAATCAGTAACCATATGTTGGGAGGCAGGCAGATATAAGAGAAAACAAACAAGAAAATACCAGAACATTGACCTGTTCTTACATTGCACCTTAAATCCAAGGATGCAGTCCCTTCACAAGCCTAAATGCAGACCCTGCCTCTGACCCTTCCTGGCAGGGCTTCCTGCATCTTCCTGTCAGCTTGCTTTTCACAGCCACCTTAGCTGTGGGACCTCATCCCCCTCCTTGTATCCAGGAAGACAGAAGACCAAGTCATGCTTTTGAGGTAGGCTTAAGTACCATTGCCAGTCTGGAAATTAACATATATCACCACTTCATGTCCAGGGGGCTCACATTATGCCAATAACTGCCTGCCCCCCAAAGGTGCACATTTACCAGAGTACAAACTTGCATCCTTTTTAGACATGTAAATTCACTAATCTGATACCTGCCTCTCCTGTAATTTCTTCTCAGTGGGAGATGTTTCCCCTTCCTCCTCTCCTCCCTTCCCCACCATCTAGATGTACCTTTAAAGTGTAAAATCATCATTGTCCAGCAAGGACTATTCCAGAGAAAACAACTTGTGTCAAATGCTAATTTTCAGACATTGTCTCTTCTAATGGCCATTCAAATTAAATACTGCCTTACTAAACAACTCTGGCTGAAATAGAGGTCCATCAAAATACATTTCAAACACATATGGATAATAGAATAATAAAACTGAACACAGCTTTGCACTACTTACAATTAGAGACTAAAACATCCCAAGAGTAAACCTAATCTATGGTGGGCCCCCAAAGGGTAATTTCGCTCTGGGGTGAACTTGTGACAGTTAGGCTCCTTATTAAAAATGAAGGAAAATGCAATAACAGATGATGCAGAGAAGGCTGAAGTATTTAATGACTTCTACTTTAGTCTTCAAAAACAAAGCAAGCTACCAATTGAGAAGCACAGTTGGCAGCAAAGGTTGGATAGAAGATAAACAGTGGACTGGAAGTACTTCTGGTCCACTTCTGGGTCTGCCGGGGAGTGTACTGCCCCCCCCCCCCCCGTGCCTCCCTGGTTCAGCGATTGGCCGCAGGAGGACCCTGGGTGCCCCCCAAGATCCAGGAGGCGCTAGTTGCCGAGCTTCTGGTCCACTTCCGGGTCTGCTGCTGAGTGCACTGGGGAGCCCCCCATGCTTCTGTGGGACACTCCATGCACCCCAGTATCACAGCATTCATGAGCCCCTGCTACCTAGAGGTATGTAGAAAAAACATTTAAAGCTTTCTCTGTCTCCAAATCTCCAAATCTTTCCAAATCTCTCCAAATCGATTCGGAAAGTTCTGATTTGATTCGGAGAGATTAAGGGGTTCTTTAATTCAATTCAGATTCAGAGGTTCAGCCACCGAATCGGGCTGAATCTCCACTGAAAGGAATCAGGGATGAAGCTTCGCACAGCCCTAATAAATGGCCTAGACTAGTAGAAGAACAGGTTAGACATTACGTAAGCATACATAGGGAAGCTAGATATTTTCAAGTCAGAGGCTAGACAGGATGCATCCTAGAGCACTCTAGATATTGGCTGAAGTGATTTCAGAGCCATTGGGTATTATCTTTGAGAATTTGTACTGGTCAGGTAAGACAGATAACTGGAAAAGTGCCCTTCTTTAAAAAAGGAAAGGAGAAGAATTTGATGCATTCCAAACCAATACTTACAAAAATTGTGGAGGGTACTATCAAGATATCTTTTTGTAAGCACCTATAAGAGAACAAGGTAATCAAGAATAGCCAGCAGATTCATCAAGAGAAAGCTATGCCTGAACAACCTGATTTCCTTTGATGACAAGGTGGGGAGAGAGCGGTGGTTGTAAAATACTCTAACTTTCCTAAGACTTTTGACACTGTCTCCCATTACATTCTCATTTCTATTATGCCAAGGAAATATAGTCTGGATGTTTTTGGCACCATTTTCTAGCCATCAGATGTAACTACCGTAAGGTGGTTACATAACTTGTTGGATCATTGTGCTCAAAAAATAGTCATCAATAGCTCAATGTGAGATTGAGGTTCCCCAGAGGTCCATTTTGGATCTGGTATTGTTAACGTGTTAATTATTTGGAGGGTGGAACTGAGTACATGAAAAATTTTCAGATGGCACGAATCGAGGTGGAGTTGCAGACACTCTGGAGAGTAAGATTATGATTCAGAATGGGTTTATAAACTGGAGAAATGATCTGAAAGTAATCAAATTAAATTCAACTTTGAATGGAACAATTTCACACACACACACACACGCACAGGTGCAGAACAGGGAACAATTGGCTGGGCTATGGCTGTACTGCAGTAAAGGACCTGGGGTTATAGTAAACAACAAGAGGAATATGAGCCATCAGTGTCCTCTTGTTGCAAAAAAAGCCAAAAGTATACTGGGCTGCATTAATAGGACCATGGTAAATCAAAGGAAGTTATCCTTTAACTCTGTTCAGCACTGGTGAGGCCTAACCTCCAGTTTTGGGCCTCACACTTCAAGAAAAGCATAAACAAATTAGAGTTCAATGGAAAGCAACAAAACTAATTAGAAGAGAAAGAAACATGATTTACAAGGAAGGGTTGGGAGAAGTGGGATTACTTAATCTAAAGGTGCAACCATGTGGCCTCGAACCCAGGATAGCTGTCACACTCAGGGGCAGTGGCAACTTCTGGCTGCTGCTGTGCTTCCACTGTGATTATGCAGCCAGCTGAGCCCTGCTCCCTGCACTGTCTGGAATGGTAAGGGGGGAAGGGAGTGGAAGGGGGCCCTGGTGGTTGCCCGGCCAGTGCTGGAGGGAGGGCTTCAATCTACCAGCCCCACCCATTCCAATCCTGCACTCCAATCCACCCTTCTTGCCCTCCAGCACTGACTGGGCAACCCCTGGAATGAGCTCCGTCTGCTCCCTTCCCCGCTCCCATTCTGAAAACAGCACTGAGGCTTGGAGTGGGGAGGGGCAGTACTAGGGAAGAGCAGCTGCAAAGACTGGCTGAGGTGCTAGGGAAAAGTGGGTGTGAATGTCTTTTGGGTCCCAGGGATACCTGTGACTTGTGGTGCTTCCTGCGAAGCTCCATGAGTTACAGCAGGAAGCTGCAGTTCTCTCTGTGCCCTCAGTCTCATCCCTGCAGTTAATTCTGAAAGGTGAAGAGCAGATCTGGGCACATAGGGTTTTACAGCCTGTTTTACAGCATGCCCATTTTATAACACTGCCCATTTTACAGCACTACAGTTACTCCATACCTGTTTTACAGTACTGTAATTTAGAGTACTTTTTATAGCAGTATAAAGTTACAGCTCTCTTAAATATGACAGAAGTGCAGTATTTGGTAAATGGAGGCTTCTGCACCTTCCTGCAGTTTCCAGGTTAGGAGGCAGGGGGTACTTTGCAGCCTCCTGGAGTTTCTTCACTACTCAGAAATTTGACCAGCCTACAGAAGTTATTTAAAGTGCTGTGGGTTGTTAAAGTTCGGTAAAATACAGCACTTCAAATGTAATACTTCATTTAACACGGGTTAATTTAAAGCACCGTGCCCATTTTTAAAATGCTGTAAAGTCATGCGTTTCTGTTAAATCATGGCAATAAAGTGCTTTATATGACAAAAAAAGCAACTTCTATACATACCTATATACAGGGAAAATTATAGAGAACATCTTCATGTTTTCACTGTAGAAAAATGAGATTAGCCATTGGAAAGCCATTGTATATTTATACGTTTCCTGCTCAAAGCTCTATAGTACAGATAATACAAATCCAAAGTATAAATCACCTGCTGAAAGATCTATAGTACAGATAATACAAATCTAAAGTATAAATCATGTCCCTAATACAAACCAAGTCCCCACACTTTATCCCAGGATTCTTTGGTTCAACTTCTTACATAATAAGAAACTTCAATCAGGAATGTATGCTAAAGGTTTGAATTAAAATGTACAGGACAGATCAGACAGTTAGTATCAGCGGCATGTGCATCAAAACAAGTTGACCCAAAATTATTTCTAAAATATGATTTGACTTAATCACGGAGGAGGATCAACTGTACAGAAGCAGATACTTGGCTGCAGCTCCTGATACCTTCTCCTATCTGCTCCCTATTTCATGAAGCAGCCACACATTCTTATTCTACCACAGAGTGCCACAGCTTTCCTTTCCAGTAAGTGACCAATTCTGACCTTTAATCATTCACATCGTGCTGCCCATTTGCTTTCTTCCTCATTGCCAGATAATAATCTCATCATGCTGACTAAAAGTCCATAAACCATAACTAACTAGTCTCTCTTATAGCTGCCCTAACCAAAAGATGCAATCCACCTGACAAGAGTCTGCCTGACTCAGCCTACCATTGTCCATAACAAGACGACCTCCAGTATCTTAACTTCTGATAGGACAAACTCAAGCACTTTTTTACTCACTCTT
>NW_005842520.1:1118504-1124850 GCF_000455745.1 Alligator sinensis
ATTTTTTTGAAAACTGGTACTTGCTTTCTCATAAGTATTTATTCTATTCTATTTTTTAAAAGGATGAGATTTCTTATCAGGATTCATAAATTTATCCATTCTATATATTTGTTTGAGAGGGGTTTTTTGTTGGGTTTTTTTTTTCCCTTTCATGGTGCTATCTCACTTACATCTACTATAAGCTTTAGGATATTCTTCATTAAAAGCTGCAACAGAGGTAGCTGAGTTTATACTGTCACTTTTTGAGGTAGATCCTGCTAAAAGGCAATGGTAGTTTTTCATATATCTTCCTGATGGAGGAAAGGATTTTTTGAATACATGAAAGAAATGGCTTACAAAAAAAAAAAACCAACAAAACAATTCCCTTAAAAGTGCAATTTCCCTTACCTTCTTGAAAACATTCTGTTGGCCCCAAATCATCCCTGCTTATTCTTGTCTTAGAAGTCTCATTCTAGCCATCCTTAGTCTTATCCTTGGAAAACATGAGCAAAACTGGCTCAGCATTTGTACAGGAACAGGAAAAACCTTCCTACTCCTCTTCCTCCTATGTCCCAATTAAAAAAAAAGTGCCCCTGTGTACACTTCTCTCAAGAAGAGTTTTAAATGACATTTATCCACAGCTGGCTTATTTCATAGATGTCCTTAAGATTTAAGGACTAAGCCATATTTGAATAATTATGATGACTAGTTTTAAATTTACAAACAATTGAAGTGCTCTTTAGAGGTAATGACATTAATCTAATGGATTTTTGTTTTGATGTTTTTGTTCTGCCAGACAGTGTCTACACAGTTTTTAGTAACTCAAGAGTACAGCTGCTTTGCCTATCCCTCTCTGTTTCTATTTTCCCAAGGTCCCCTTCCTGCTGTGCCAGCCATGGCCAAGGGCAGCCAGTGTCATCCGACAAAGACAGGGAGTTAAGGAAAGGATCCATTTTTTCCCTCATATTGAACAAAGGAAACAATTTTATCCCTATAACAACTCTTTCTGCCTGGAACCTTCTTCAGACCCCTTCATTCTTGGCTTTCTGTTACAGAATTAAAGAGCACAGATGCCCTCACAATTCTTTCTTCGGCAGTCTTAGCCAAAGATGTGGCTGACATTGTATGTTGTGTTAAAAAAATACAAGATAATAGAATCATAGCCTGTAAAGAGAGAAACCCTTTTAGGCATAAACAAACCTGGGTATGGGGCATGGCTATTGCATTTTCAAATTTACCTACAGTTACCTACAGTAACTTTGATGTACTGATGCTAGCTTTTGCTCTATAAATACATATAAAAATAGATAAATATTTAGAATAAAGAGAAATATGTCAAAAAGATTTACAAGACAAACTGTAGATGTAAATTGTTGGCATTGTTTTTCATGTAAATACATCATTTTTATATTGTCTCTATAAACACAAATTCTAAATATATTTTACAACATAGCAAATTAATATAAAATATAATCTGTGTTTCTCATACACTTTCTGATTATGGAGAAAAACAATGGATTTAAATATGACACATTTGAGAGAGACTATATTCTTTTGCTCTGAAAGCAAAAGTAAGTGTGTCTGGAATATGTCAAAAAGTAAAGTATTTGAGCCCAAAAAGGACATCCAAAACAGAGTTAAACAGAGAGTAAAAGACATCAAAAATAGATATATCATCCAGAATGGACATTTTGTATTAAATTATGCTCTCAAAGGCTGTAATTCAACCTGTAAGTTACAAAAATGTTTCCATTCAAGGTTTGTTTAAATTTCTTCTTATTGAAAAAAAAATCATCTGGGACTAATTTAAACTCTTCAAGAACTATTGCTCTTGATAAGTCAATTTATCAAGCACTTTTTATGGAAAAAACACAGACATGCTGTGTTTGGCAAAATGTTGTTATCACACAAAGTCAAAAAAAAGTTTGGAGGGGGAGAGAGGAGGGAGGGAAGAGGGATATAAGGTCTGGCATGTAAGATTTTGCAGGGAAGCACATGAAATTTTGCTCCAGTTGTTAATGTCTGTTGATGCACCACTGACAACACTGAATTTTTTTCTTGTTACTAACTCTTTAAAATCATAGGGCCAAACTCTGATATACTTGCTTGTCCTCCGTCATACCAATATGCTGACTTGTGAATTTGGGTTGCAGAGAGTCTATCAGATGAATTTAAATAAAGATGAAAAGGTGGGATAGTAGCAACTATTTTAGACTAGGTTGGGAAATGAGGACATGAACCTTTTCTGCTGCTAAGTACTTATCTCAGGCATCAGAGGTCCTTTGATTTGAAGGAAACACACAACATACTGGGTAGTCTGACTTCAGGAGCAGGATGCAAGAGCTACTGTAGAGCAATAATCCCTTCTGTGAACACCGATTTCCATTTATGATCTTGGTTAAATCAATTTACCAGTTTCTCATCTGTAACACAGATCATTCTTATCTACCTACCTCTCCAGAGTATCATGAGAAATATCTGTGCAACATAACAAAATGACTTCACATTTATATAACCCTTTTTTTTCTGCTCTTTTTTTTTTTTTTTTGAAAAGTTGTTTAGGAGCTTGCAGGAAATACCTAAGACAACAACTAATTATGGATTTGCATGTTATAACAACTACATTAACTCCTGTTTTGAAAGGTTCCAGATAATTACGTTACTATTTTTACTGATCCTTTTTGCAGTGGGAAGAAAAGTTAATAGATATTCACTTCACAAGGTGTCCACACTTTTTACAATCCCTAGAATGAGGGCTGTCTCATTATAATATGAAAATAGAAGATGGCTTCCCAGGAGAGGCACAACAAGAAAAAAATAGCACAAAAATCTTGCTTATTATTTCCTGAATAAAAAGATTTTCTGAAAGAATCAATTAAGCAAAAAGTAACCCCACTACACTCAAAGTCTGCAAGGCAGAAAAGCAGTGTCATAAAAGAAAAGCTTTTCTCTACCATTTTTGTCATGCCATGCAAGGCTTGCCTAAGAATAAAAATGGAAAACTGTTAGCAGTTGCCCAGAATATTAACTGAAATATGGAGTTATCTAACCCAATTTGAAGTGCGCATCATCCTCAGATCAGATTTCTTAAACAGCGCTCTTTAAAGAGCAACTTGAAATTGGCTGCTAGGATTCCTCAAGAGCAATATAAAAACTCCAAGCTCAAGGGTGAAATTTACAAAGTGAGAAAGCCTGAAAAATCCCTCAGACATTTTTTAAATATCTCTGTTCCAAATCTGCTTCACATGGTTAGTCATGACAAGTAGCACCTACTGAACCAGCGACAACTTGCATAACTGCTACCCACCACAAAAAGTATTAGAACCTTTTCCTTTCTTATACATGTAGCTTAAGCATTATACAAAAACAAAGCGGGTAGAAATTACTATGACAACTACAGAGGTATCTCTCTGTTGAACAGCATTGGAAAAATTGTCACACATCATGGTCCCTAGGCTGCAATCGAGGTGAAAGAATCCATCCTGAATGTCAATGTTGTTTTTGGTAAGGACACTCCACCATTGATATATTTTTGGTCAAGCAACTGCAAGAAAAGTGTAGAGAAAAATGAATACCACTGTATCTAGCCTTCATCAACCTGATGAAGGTTTTCAATACAGTCAACAGGCAGGGCTGATTTACTGTTCTGAGAAACTGGGTTGTCCTCCAAAACTGTTGAACATCATTCACTTGTTACATCAAGGTATAAAGGCAATGGTAGTATATAAAAACAAACAATCAAATGCTTTTGACATCAATAATGGGGTGAGACAGAAGAGTGTCTTAGCTTCTGTGCTTTTTAACATCTACTTTCCATTCCTACTTCTTCATGCATTCAAGGACAGCAATTATGGCATTTATCTTTGAACCAGACCAGATGGAGGCTTATTCAACACTACAAAGTTTAGAGACAAAACCAAGGTGAAAGAACTGGTTCTGAGAGATTTCCTGTTGGTAGACAACAAGACCTTGGTTGCCCACAGTGAATCTTCCCTGCAAAATCTCTTGGGAAGATTTCTGAATCATGCAAAAGCTTTGGGAAGGCAATTAGTCTCAAGAAGACTATGATCATGTATCAAGGGGTGAAAGAACCAATACCTGACATCACTCTGGAAGATAAATCTCTTGGTGGTGTTGACAGTTTTTGCTACTTGGGTTCTATGGTGAGGCGGGGTCTTGACCTTCAGACTGAACTCAGCAAGAATTTTGACCTTCAGACTGAACTAACTAACAGAATTGGAAAAGCATCTAAGAATTTCAGGCTGTTACAGGAATGTGCATGGAATAATAGAAAACTATCAGCTGAGGTGAAGATACGAATCTACAAGGCTTGTGTGCTGTCATCCCAGCTTTATGGTTCAGAAATATGGACTACATATGCTAGGCATATCAAGAGACTGAACAGCTTCCACACGAAATGTCTGTATAAAACCTGAAAATAAAGTGGGAAGACAGAATACCAAGCATAGAAGTATTGGAGTGCACTGGACTGAGACACTTAGAAACCACTATCAAGAAGAAAAGGTTGCAATGGATCAGCCACGTCAGGAGAATGGGAAAAGACCATACCCAAGAATAGTGTATAGTGATATTCAAGATGGTTCTAGAAAGTGGGATTACCCTCTATGGCAATACCACAATGCATGCAAAAATGATACGAAGTAATTCCATATCAACGTCAAAAGTTGGGAGGAATGCAGAATCCCATCCAATCTGGAGGGAACATCTGGCACTGGGTGCAGCTCAACATGAAGTGGCTTTGATCCAGAGAATGCAAGCAAAGCAGGAAAGAAGAAAGCAACATGCTGTAAATTTGGACTCCACCTTAGACAACATATAGATCTGTGAAACTTGTAACAAGCTGTGTCACTCTTGAATTGGGCTTGTCAGCCACAAACAGATTCATCAGGCATCTGACCAGAACTCTTATGTGTACACCACTATCCAGAGGATCTATGGTTGCCTACATAAATAGTTCATGAAGGTAAAACAATTTCTCTACCATTCTGCTTTTGAATACCAGTTTCTATATCTGTATACACATATAGATCTACCATAGCAACATAAATGCACAGGCAACAGTCAGTGACAGACACATAATGGACCCCCAAGGGCTTATAATCTAAAGACAGACAGAGACAAGCTTTGCATGCATGACATGAACTTGCTCATAGTGACATTCTGACACCAGAGTACAAATACTTAGCAGAAAAGATAAGTTTACTTAAATAACCTTCAAATTTGGGTGGAATCTGAAGAACGGATTTAGTTGGCTGTTCAAAGCATGGGGGAAAACACATCTTCTTATGGACTTAGAATATCATAGGTGTGAGAAAACAGCTTTCTGCTGAGAGATTTCCTACAGTGTTCTCTGTGAAGAAATCCTCCTCAGTCTGCCTGTCCCCTTCTCAAAATGCCTGCCACAGGACAAAGGAAGAGTGAGCTCCCTCTTCCCTTAGGAATTTGTTTCAGCCCAGTCACCTAGGTGATCAGGTAAATGAAACCAGGCAGTGTGAAAAAACAGAGGATGCTGGGCTGTCTCAATACAGAGGTGAGAAAGACTGAGGAGGATTTATTTACACCTCCCCCCTTCTTTCAAAAGCCTGTGCCCATTGCCTTACA
Source organism: Alligator sinensis (assembly GCF_000455745.1). Taxonomy (NCBI): domain Eukaryota; kingdom Metazoa; phylum Chordata; order Crocodylia; family Alligatoridae; genus Alligator; species Alligator sinensis. The sequence continues at coordinate 1,124,106 of NW_005842520.1, forward strand.
GGGCTGTGGGCACCAGCTTTCCTTGTCTAGAGAGGTTATTTTTAATACCACAAAAAAAACAAAAGAAAAGAAACCCGAATAGGGGAGACGCTGTTTCCCCTAGCCCCCACTGGCATAACAAGGAGTAATGGGCACAAGTTGATGGAGAGGAGGTACAGATTGGACATCCGAAAAAACTACTTCACAGTTAGGGCGGCTAGGAGCTGGACCCAACTTCCAAGGGAGGTGGTGCTGCCCCCTACCCTGGGGATCTTTAAGAAGAGGCTGGATACCTACCTGGCTGGGCTCATTTGAGTCCCGTTTTTTTGTTTTTAGGGTTCTTTTGTTGTTCTCCCGCCCTGGCGGGGGGTCGGGCTAGAAGATCTATTTGGTCCCTTCCGACCCTAAAACTACGAAACTATGAAACTATGAATACCATACATAAGACTAACTATAACAACAAACAACAGAAAAAGTTGGGGTGTCCAAGTGCCAGAGAGCTTTGGGGTGGTTCTGTGTTTTCCAGTCTGTTACCCAGAGTCTTTTCTGGACAGCGAATATGCTACCACCTTCTGGCATCCCTTCATGTGTTCTACTGTCATGTTGAACTTCTGAAGTCACCATGCCCATCTTTGAAGCTTGGCATTGGTGTTCTGCATTGTCTGCAGCCACTGAAGTGAGGCATGCTCTGATAGGATGGTGAACTGCTGTCCCCACAGATAGGGCCTCAGCTTGTTCAGTGTCCAGATGATTGCCAAACACTCTT
>NW_005842520.1:1124880-1125497 GCF_000455745.1 Alligator sinensis
CATAGACATTAGGGCTGGAAGGGACCTCGGAAGATCATCGAGTCCAGCCCCTTGCCCAAAGGGCAGGAAGTCAGCCGGGTTCATAGGATCCCAGCAAGATGAGCATCCAGTTTGCTCTTGAAGGTGTTCAATGTGGGCTCTTGAACCACCTCTGGTGGCAGGCTGTTCCAGAACTTGGGGGCTCGGACAGTAAAGAAATTCTTCCTTATGTCCAGCCTGAAACGGTCTTGCAGTAGTTTATGACCATTCGACCTAGTCGTCATCCCTTGGGGTGCTCTGGTGAACAAACGTTCCCCCAGATACTGGTGGTCACCCCTGATAAACTTGTAGGTGGCCATCAGATCACCCCTGAGCCTGCGCTTTTCCAGGCTAAAGAGCCCCATGGCTCTCAGCCTGTCATCGTAAGGTCTGCTTCCCTGACCTCTGATCATGCGCGTGGCTCTTCTCTGGACTCTCTTAAGCTTCTCCACATCCTTTTTAAATTGTGGAGCCCAAAACTGGACGCAGTACTCCAGCTGTGGCCTCACTAAGGCCAAGTACAAGGGGAGAATGACGTCCCGGGATTTGTTTGAGAAGCATCTATGGATGCAAGCCAGCGTTTTGGTCGCTTTACTAGC
>NW_005842520.1:1126087-1138943 GCF_000455745.1 Alligator sinensis
TAGGTACTTTGCGTCGGTCTTTCATCAGTCCCATGGGACGCCCATGCCCGCTACAGGGCCGGGAAGTCCGGGTGAGGGTGATCCTCTGCCCTCCATTAATGCTGACTTTGTGAAGGAACATCTTGAGAAGCTGGATCCCTTCAAGTCAGCCGGCCCTGACAATCTTCACCCCCGGGGTACTCAAGGAGCTGGCTGACTTGAAGGTATCCAGCTTCTCAAGATGTTCCTTCACGAAGTCAGCATCAATGGAGGGCAGGGGATCACCCTCATCCAGACTTCCCTGTCCCGTAGCGGGCATGGGCGTCCCATGGGACTGATGAAAGACCGACGCAAAGTACCTATTTAATAGGTTGGCATTTTCCTGGGCGTCAGTTGTCAGTTGTCCCATCTGGTTTAGCAGGGGTCCAATGTTGCCCTTGCTTTTCCTCCCCCACATATCTGAAAAAGGACTTTTTATTGTCCTTGATGCTCAAAGCTAGTTGGAGTTCAGTTGCAGCCTTGGCTTTCCTGGTCTGCTCCCTACAGGACCGGACCAGTGCAGAATAATCCTCCTTGGAGGTGACTCCCATCCTCCATCCTTTGTAGGCCTTTCTTTTTAGCCTCAGGAGGTCTGCTAGATCCCTGGAGAGCCAGGGGGGCTGCTGTGCCCTCTTGCTGCCTTTCCTCCGAGATGGAATAGACTTAGTTTATGCATTGTTTCATTCACAGGGAATCAACTTCCAGCTTAAGTAAGCCATGGGGTGTCATGTAGGGCTGTGCGAAGCTTCGGTAGCCGATTCTATCTGGAGATTTGGCCCAATTCGGCAGCCAAATCTCCAAATCCAAATCACATCGGGAGACCCATTAAAAAGTCCAAACTGAACTGGAATCCTCTGAATTGATTTGGAGAGATTTAGAGATTCGGCCATAGACTATATAGGCAGTCCTCGACGATACTGGACACAGCTGCCTCCAGCTGGTGATTCTGTTGTGGTGGATGGAGGGGGGAGGAAAGGGGCTTGGGGGTGCAGATCAACGCCCCACAGTAAGGGAAGGATTGGTGCTGGGGCTGAGACAAGCTGCCCAGCCGGGGCAGGGAGGCGCGAGACTTGGGGATGGTGGCTTTCACCACTGCGTGGCACTGCATGCCACCAGACGGGGAGATGCTCTTCTGGTGGCTCCTCCGGTGGCCCTCACCACCAGTCTGGGAGGGCATGGGAGTGGGCAGGTGCCCGTGGACCTGCACAGGGCAGGCTAGGCCAGGCTGTGTTCCAGGAGGCTAGGCCCAGCCACCCACCACCAGGCTGCACTCCATGGGGTGGAACCAGGGTGCACTCCGGGCAGTAAGCCCCCGCGCCCTCTTGTACTCTGTAGGGTGGGCGAAGCCAGGGCTGTGCTCTGGGAAGCTAGCCCCAGTCGCCCACCTCTGGGCTGCACTCCATGAGGTGGGTGGAGTCAGGGTTATGCTCCGAGTGGCAAGCTCCCACTGCTGGGTCATGCTCTGTGGGGCCTGTGGAGGTAGGACTGCACTCTGGGCAGCTAGCCACAGCCACAGCCCAGAATGCAGCCCTAACTCTGCCACCCTGCAGAGCACAGCCTGGCGGAGGGTGGCTGGGGCTAGCATCCCGGAGTGTAGCCTGGCCCAGCCTGCCCTGTGCACATCCAGGGGCATACACCCACTCCCGTGACCTCCCAGACCAGTGGTGAGACCCACTGGAGGAAGTACCAGAAGAGCAGCTCCCAGTCCAGCGGTGTGCAGTGGTGGGAGCCCCACTCCCCAAATCCCATGCCTCTGCTGGGCAGCTTCTCCCAGCCCCAGCCCCAATCCTTCCCTTGCTGTTGGGGCATTGATCTGCCCCCCATGCCCCTTCCCTCCCCACTTCACCCACCACAACAGACTTACCAGCTGGAGGCAGCTTTGTCCAGTGTCATCAAGGATGGCCGGTATAGCCTGTGGACGAATCTCTGAATCGGCGCTGAATCTCTAAATTGTCTGAACAGAATCAGGACAGTGATTTATTTGAATCACCGAATCAGCCAAATCTGAATCCTAAGCAACTACTTGCTGCTTCACACAGGCCCAGTGTCATGTCCCTTTGTGTTCCTGCAGGAGGGGAGCTCCAAGTCCAGTGTCTGAGGCATCAGTGGCCATGCAGAAGGGCTTATCATAGTCCAGTGCCCTTAAAATTGCCTGTTTGATCAAGGCTGCCTTCAAGGTCTCAAACGCCTGTTGACATTCCAGCTTCCAGACTACCCTATCAAGGTTGTCCTTTATTTTCAGCTCATGCAGGGGAGTGGAAGTTGTTCCAAAGGAGGGGACAAACCCCCTGTAGTACCCAGTCAGGCCAAGGAAGGCTCTGACCTGCTTCTTAGTTTGTGGGGCTGGCCAGTCTCTAATGGCCTTGATCTTATCCCTCATCAGTGATCTGGCCCCCACCCACATGATGTCCCAAAAACACCACTTCAGGTAATGCCTGTGAAGAAGTCCTCTGCTCTCTTTCTCTGTCCCCGACCCCCCCCATCTGGGGATGCTAATGTCTTTTAAAAAGATTGGTCTGCCTCAACTAATGCCTGCTGCTGGTTGGGACTTAGTGTTGAGGTCATAAAGATTATAAAAAGGGAACACTCCATCTTGGAGTGAGGGGAGACATTTTTGTGATGCTGAAACAAGCAAAAGGCCTCCAAAGCTCCATCAGTCTCTAGATGAACATGTGAGTAACTCACCTGAAATTTAGGCAGTAATTTAGGATTAAGCAAACTAGAAGAGTATCAAAAGGGCCAACAAGCCTATTCTGTTTTGCTCAAGGTGCTGTTTTTTTAATACTCCTCCATCTTGTACTCCTTCCCCTCTTGGATTAGTAAAAGCTACCTGTTACAGCACACCTAGCTGTGAATGCTTGAGAAGAGGAACAGGCCTTTATGCTCCTAGTAAAGTTCATTGGAGTATTACCTGAAAACCTCCTGGGTGGCTCCAGGCTCTAAGGAGCACCCAGAAATACTACCAGTGGGCAAAGCACCCCCAAGGTCAGCAGGGTCTGTGTACCCCAGGCAGCACAGAGCCCTAATGGAAACCAAGGCCCAGATGGTGGAAGCATTTGCCCCAGGCTTGTAGGTGTGCTCCAGGAAGCAGATCAGCTAGGCATGGGCACCCCAGAGGAGACACTTGAAGCACGGTTTTGGTTGGGCACAGTGAGGCGGTTGGCTCAGCGTAGTAGTGCCCGCTACTGGCCTGCCACAATGCCAATTGGCAGTTCTTTGCTTTCATTATAAGTCAAGCCTGTTTGATCCTATCTAATAGGGCGGTACGAAGCTTTGGTCTCTGATTTGATTCAGAGGAAATTTGTCCCAATTTGGTGGCTAAATCTCTAAATTTGGGGTAGACGGAGTGTCCCACAGAAGCATGGGGGAAAGGGGGTCCTCAGCACACTCTGCAGCAGACCCAGAAGTGGACCAGAAGCACTTCCAGTCCATTTCAGGGTCTGCCAGAAAACACATGGGGGACCCCCCCCCCTGCACCCTCTGGCTCAGTGACTGGTGCCTCCTGGGTCTGAAGGGGCACTTGGGGTCCCCTCATGGCCGACTGCAAGTCAGGGGGACATGGGGGGGTCCCCCTGTGCACTCCCCAATGAACGCAGAAGTGGACCAGAAGTACTTCCGGTCCACTTCCAGATTCATCACCGAGTATGTCAGGGGCAACCCATCTGCCCCAGCATTGCAGAATTCATGAGCTGCACTTGGTACCTTGAGGTATGTAGAGAAAACATTTAAAGCTGTGTCTACATCTGAATCACTGATTCTCTGAATCAGCATCGAATCTTCAGATTCAGATTTGACTGAATCAAATTGGGAACAGTGATCCAAATCAATTAATCAAATCGCTGTCCCTGATTCAGACTGAATCCAAATCCAAATCAAATAGGGCCTGTTTCGCACACCCCTGCTATCTAACACAGTGGTTAGATGAATCAGGTGTGAGTCAAAGTCCTGACTGAAGGTGGTGATGTCATTGATGTAGGCTACTGCAAACTGCTCAAATCCTCATAGCAAGTTATTATTCAGTCTTTGAAAAGAGGTAGGAGAATTACACATACTAAAAAGTAGGACTGTGAACTCATCAAGGCCCAAAGGTGTGGTAAAGGCAGACTTGGCTATGGCATCTGGATCCAGTGCAGTCTGTCCTTTGGATAGATCGAGAGTAGAGATGAACTTGACTCAGCCCAGTGTGCTGAGCAGAAAGTCCATCCTGGGCATCGGATAAGCATTGGGGGTAGTGATCGCATTCAGCTTCCTATAGTCCACACAGAACCTGATGGTCCCATCCTGCTTCCATATGAGTACCACTGGGCTGGCCCAGGGACCCATTGAAGGCCATATTACCCCCACCTCTAGTATGTTATTGAGCTCACGTTTTATGTCCTCCAGCACCTTCACATTTACTGGGTAAGGCATTGAATATATAAGGCGGTGGCTGCCCGTGTCTATAGTGTGTATTGCCAGGTTCATCCTATCTGGTTTGTTCAAGAACACAGTTTCAAAGTCTCAGAGAACTGGGCACAGTTTATCTTTGTCCTGGGAAACAAGACAATCAGACAGGTGAAGCTCCTCTATCCCTGCCTCTCTGGCCCAATCAGCACACAGAACCAGCTCCTCTTGGTCCTCAGGTGATTCCTTGATGAAGGAAATCCAAAATACAACATCATTCCATAGTAGGGTTTAAGCATATTTACATTTACCACCTCAGACCTTTTGCCGGACTTGTGAATGCCCACAACATAAATCATATCATCCAGCTTGTCCAGATGATATGGGGACCTTCCCAAGCTGCTTGCAGATCATCTGTCTTTAATGGCAGGAAAACCATAACCTTATCCCCCAGTTCAAATACACGCAAGTGAGCTACTTTGTCGTACCAGACACACTGCTTCTCCTGGGCCTGGGCCAGGGAGTCTCACACCACCTTCATCATTTTAGCAGCTTATCGCAAAAGCCTAGCACATACTCTACCACTGATGTTTTGGAGGAGGAGATTTTCCCTTCCCATCCCTCTCTCACAAGATTGAGGGGACCTCTGACTCGCCTTCCGAACATCAACTCAAATGGCAAGAACCCAGCAGATTCCTGGAATACCTCTCTGGAAGCAAAGAGCAAATGTGGAAGCTTCTCATCCCAGTTGTTGGGGGTTAGAGTCCGCATAGGCCTTCAGCATACCCTTCAAGGTCCCATTGAACCTCTCTACCAGCCCATTAGTCTTTGGATGGTAGGCTGTTGCCTTGAGGTGTTTAACCCCACAGCACTTCTACAGGCACTGCATCACCTCAGCCAGGAAGTTCCCACCCCTGTCAGTCAGGATCTCAGAGAGTAAATCCAACTGGAAAAAGATCTTTGTCAAAGTGTTAGCAATGACAGGAGTCTCTATGGAGGCTAAGGCAACTGCCTCTGGATACCACATCACGAAGTCCACAAGAGTTAGGATATATTTTTTCCTTCTATGAGTCTTATGCCTCAGATGGCCCACAATGTCTATCCCCACTCTTTGGAAGTTTTGATCAATGATAGGAAGGGGCTGTAGGGGAGCCTTTCTCTTGTCCCCACTCTTGCCTATTCACTGCCTATTCACAGGTCATCCCATATGACCTGTAATGGTCCACCACATTCTGGGCTAGCCTGGGCCAATAAAAGTTTACCAGTAGCTGCTGGTGGGTCCAGCTCATGCTCATGTAACCAGCACAAGGTAAGTCATGAGCCATGGTGAGCAGTTACCACCTGAACTTAAGCAGTACCATGAACTGGCGATAGGGCGCCCATGATTTGGCATGGTTCTTAGGTACCCATAGCCAATAAAGTAGTCCCTTATCCCAAACTACCTGTTCCCTGTTCATCTGTTCATCTGTGGTGAATTCATCTGTGGTGAATTATGTTTCTTGCTCCTGGGCCATCTGTCAGAGTTCCTCCAAGCTGGGGTCCTCTAGAACCTCCTGCTTAAACTTCTCCTACCCAGCTAGGCAGTCAGCAGGGAATCCCAGTGCTTCTGTAAGGGGTGCACCTGCCTTCACATGGCTGTTCTCTAACTCCTCCCTGGGAGCCTCAGCTCCTTCTGCTACTGGCTGGCTGGGCTCCTCCCTGGGGCTGTCACTTAGCTTGACCCCAGGGTCATTGGTTCCCTCAGCAGCTGGCTGCCTGCTGCAGTCAGGGGCATTCTCTTCCCTTGCCTGCTCTACCTCCTCAGCCAACCGGGTTACTTGGCTCTGGGAGGTTTCCCCACCTCCCAGCTTTGCCTACTTGCTCTGCTGGCGAGTCACCACCTTAATGTGGAGGGGTTCTATAATGTTTCCCCACTCTGCTCTCATTCACTCAAGCTCTGTAATATCCCTCTCCACCAGCATGGGGGCAGGAGCATTTTCCATCACTCCTATCTCCACTTCCAGTCCCCAGTTCCTCCACTGGAGGAGAGACATGCTACTTGTACCTCAAATGGCTGATGCCCCACCCCTTCGATGGTCAGAGTCTTACCGGGTATTATATCTGAGGGTGAAACAAGGTTGGCATCAGTCAATGACACACTGGCCCCTGAGTCCACCTCACCGATGATGGTTCTCCCATGTACTGATACCTCCTCCCTGTGGAAGGCCGTCACCTTCTTTGGGTTTGTAATCCTGTAAATACACCCGTCAGAGTGGCTTGGAGTTCCCCCCTCATTGTGGCTCAGCTGAACTGAGGAGGATTTCTTCACACTCTCCACTTATTCTTGCACTAGACCTCTAGTTTCTCCCCTGTTCTGCCTGCTCACAGCTTTATCCATTAATGTTAGTTAAAGGGCCATATTTACAGAGTGGTCTTAACCTGGCCTTTAATTCTGTGTGCCATTAGTCTGGCAGCCAAATGTTTAGGGCATCCAACACTGTAAGTTTTTAAATGTTGTGCACACAGTCTGGAGTTTGTAGTTCTGAAGCTGTGGTTGAAAGTTTGGCCCAAGCTGTAGTATATACTTGTCTTTCAGAAAGTAGCCTTGAGCTGGGTATATTCCAGATGCAGCATTGCTTTCACAACTTATTTCTTTCACCTGCTTATACTGGGTGCCCCTCTAGTTTCCTGGCAAGCTGTGGGAGACTCCAATTCAAAGGCAGTCTTGTATTTTTCGTATTTCTTTCTCTCACTCCCTCTCTTGTGTTATTCTAATTGCAGCAAACCACCCCATGATCTAAGCTAAGTGATCAGCATTGTGACTTTTCTCCCTCTACTGAATTCTCCATAAACTTCTTTCCACAATGCCAATGAAAAAAACTTGAAATTCTAAATCAGAAATATGAAGTGACTAGATATTAGATTTCAAGCTACATTGTAAGAAAATAGCATAGACATTCATGTCAGCAGCAACTGCAGCCGTGAGAGAAATACTATTGTTTCCTGTATTTCTAGAGAACATAAAAACTCAGAATGACACATTAGTTTTGAGTAGCAGCTTAAGTGACACAATATGAAAATATTGACACATATCTGTAGGTTTGAATGTCTATTAATACACTGGCCCACACTTTAGCTTTGGTATTCATCCCTGCCCTAAAATGTCAGAAGGAAGATTACTCAATGTTTGCTCATTCTCTCAGTGGAGACTGAGACACATTTAGTAGAGAAAAAGAAAATACACGGCTGCCTCAAACGTACATTTAAAGAGAGCAGGAAGCTGCTTTGACTTAAGCAAGCAAACAAACAAAACAAAAAGCATTAATCCTGCTGACCTATTAAGCCTCTCCCTGATTACAACCAGTGCAGGAAGGCATTTGGAACGGCTACCGTAGGGAGCTGAGGAATGGTTGTTTTTAGTGTGCCAGACTGGATGTTTTTCAGAAAGAATAGCCTCCTTCCACTATTTCTTATCATTTTACCTCAGGAAGACAAGAGGACCAGAAAGTAAAAATTTAGCAAGGACTGTTTGGCATTATTATAAAAGGACTTATATATATAGGTCTGTGCCCAGTAGAGAGAGCTTATTATGAGTTCCGGTACTTTCTACAGTTTTTTTTCTATTTATTTATTTGAAATGTCAAGTTATTCCACTGATATAAGAAGAGACCTAATTTACCGAAGGGAACAGAACATACTAGCTCACTGTCATATAATCTAGGCTCAGTCATACCTCAGACAATATTTTTACAAGGTCACTTTGCTAAAGTATGTCTAGCCTCCCCAAATGACAATATTATTTACACCAAAGGTTTCTCTTTAGGGATGGAAGTAGTCCAACTACTGTTTAATAGGCTATATGGATAGGCTAGAAAAACATCATTTTTGTAGCAGACACAGTTTATGTATATAGTACATAACTAAGGAGTACAGACTGATCATTGGATACATGAACTAAAACTGGCACTAGCAAAGAAAAAAATAAGAATACCACAAAAGCAATCAGCTTTTTAGTTTTCCTCCTCAATATTATTTTTGGAAGTTCTAAGCTTAACCAGAAATATGAATACACAACTAAGAAACACTTCTGAATTCAGTGGCTACCTGAATATTCAAAATGAAAAAGCTGTTTTCTGAAGAAGTAATTTGTAACATATACATGTACCTGTATAGATTATCAAGGCAAGATATTCTAAAATGCAAAATCTTAGAATGGTCAAATGAATTAAAGGAATGACACAAGCTGGTAAAAAAAACTCATTAGACACACTTACCCAGCTTTTCCACAAATGATGGGCTGAAGATAGTCATCACTTAAAATCAGATGTATAGTCACCACTTAAAATCTAAATTGGTAACAGGCACAAATGTCTTAGAGTAAAATGGAATGGGCATTTTCCTTACATTTCAAAAAACCCTTTCTAAAATCTTAAGCCTGGGACACAAACTATTATTTCTAGTCACCATGTAGTGATTTGGATAATGTCTAAAACTTGCCAGTATTCTCATTCAGCATGTTTTCCAACTTGTAAATCAACATGATATACATCTCACTGTCTAAAACAGGAAAAGAAGTAAGTTACAGCTGTTCCAATTGATGAAGCTGGCTTTACTGCTCACAGGAAACTCATTGGTCCTCTGTCAGAATCTCATTTCAAGCCAAGAAGTGCCTTGATTTCAGTCCTCAACTGACTGTGAGTCTACTGTCCACACTTCAGCAAAGTATTGCCATATGTTGTAGAATGTTACCATGCCTGAAAAGTTCAGTGATGTCCAAATAATCTGGAAGTATGCAGATTTAACATGACATTGTAAATAGGAACTGGACAAACAGAAGCAGGAAGGGGACCCCACAGGCTGAAAAATAAGCTAGAAAAAAAATGATTCAACTGCATAAGCATCTTAGGCAGAAAACTACTGTTCAGGAGTTTATTAAAATTTATTTTGAAAAAAAAAGAGAATATTATGAATTTTAACTAGGCTTCAAGATAAATGTATCCATCCTCCTTTTGTATGATAGTACTTCAATCATTGTGTAAAAACAAACCCTTACTCTATGTTTCCTGTGATTATTCCAGATATTAGAAGTCTACTGTATGTTCCAGCTATTGGAACGGAGCCCACTGTATGTGCACACACACTTCATGCACAGGATTTCAATATGTGCTTTCCACACAAGCTCAGCTCCATCACTGTGCTTGTGTCTTATGCTTTAAATTCTCAAGCTGAGGGCAAAAAAGATGGGGTAATCACAACCTTCTCTCAATTTATGTCCATGTCTACCCAACACTCCGCAATATAGGTGGTGGAAGGCAGATTATACAATCCATAACTACAAGTAAAAAAAAATCACAGTTATCATATCCTACTTTGAGTTTTGACCATCCCGTATCAGTTACTGGAAAACGTAACCCCTCTGGAATGTTAGAATGAGAGGTATCAGCTACAGTCAGATCGGGTTTGGAGGATGATGCTTCCGGATTTGACATCTGCTCTGACACCTAAATTCAGTGCCTAATGCTTAGCAAATGCAAACTCATGGCTCCAAATAGATGTCTTGGAGATTTCACATAGTAACACATTTTGCAAGGAGGCCAAACATATTTCTAAGGGTTCTATGAAGTGCGATCATTAATAGAGAGTAAGGAAGGTACTGATCTGAGTTGACAAGGGAGGAGGGGGGCCCTTACTTGAAGTAATAAAAAAGGAACAGGGATAGCAGAGAAATACATTTCCAAGTGATGTTATTGCTTACAAGGTCAATTCAAGTGACTCCAGTACAAATACCAGTACAGTATGGACTCCAACATTACTGTACACAAAGCTGTTGCTTTCTACTGACTCTTCATTGTAGTTGGTTCCCTGTCCCCAGTCCTTGCAAATGATTGCAGGCTTATAAGATGCGTCTCTGAAGAAATGTGGAGCTGGGATTGTGCTTGGCACACAGCTTTGACACTCAGCAAGCCCGGAGTTGGCAAATCTGTCTCAATGTTATCAGCACCTATGCAGTTGATGCAGAGGGTACTAGTGGCAAAACAAGCTGGAATCAGACAGCCTGGTACTAGTCATTATGGACCCTTTTTCTGTCTGCTCAGACTGGTATTAACAGTTTCTGGTAACTGTGGCAGTTGCTCTGAGTTACCCTCCTCAACTCAGACTTCTTGGTTTTTGTACCTTCAGGACCAGAAGTAACTTTACATCTACATGCACAGAAGGACCTAGAAGCAACAGGAGACCAAAAACTAATTATGAGCCAACAGTGTGCTCGTGTTGCAATAAACAAATAAATAAATAAATAAAAGCAGCAGCATATTGGCTTGTATTAACCAGTGTCACTTGCAAATAAAGGGAAGTGAATTTCTTTGGCACTGATGAGGCCTCACCTTCAGTACTGTGTCTGGTTTTGGGCCCCGCACTTCAAGAAAGATGTAGACAGATTAGTAAAGAATCCAGTGTAAAGAATCCAGTGGAGAACAAGAAAAAATGTTTAGAGGCCTGGAAAATATGACTTCTGAGGAAAGACTGAAAGAACTAAGGTTATTTAGTCTGGCAAAAAGAAGACAGAGGGGGTTTTAATAACAATCTTCAAATACCTGGAGGCATGGACAACTGGTGCCTCCTGAGTCTGGTGGGGGGTACCCGCAGAAGCTAGCAGTGGGGAAGAGGCTGCCAAGCACCCACAGAAGCTGCCAGCACCATCAGCAGTGGGTACGGCCCTGTTGGGGGGCATGTGCCCCTCCATGCCCTCCTACCAGTCACCTATGCCTGAGGGGGAATTATAAAGGGGCTGGAGATAAACTGTTCTTTGTGGCCATAAGGGACAGAGCTAGAAGCAATGACCCTGCAATTTATGCAGGAGCAGCATAAATTTAGTTTAGAGATCAGGTGGAACCTTCTGACTATGAGGGTGGTAAAGCATTGGAACAGGCTACCTGAGAGGCTGTAGAATCTCCAACCCTCAAAATTATCAAAATCAGGTTAGGCAGACACTTGACTGGGATGGCTCTTTAGGGATGGTCCTATTTTGAATAGGAGGCTGGAATAGGTGAGCTCATGAGGTACCTTCATCCATACTGTCCCATGATACTATAATTCTTATGAGTAATCATTTAAGTTATTCTTCATGTCTCTCAATTTTTGGTTGTAGGACACAAAAGAGCTTTAGGTCAAGTCCATGTCACAGATATCCCCCTTTCCCAAGGGGCACACTATGCTCATCAACTACGAGTCAAATTCTATTTCTTTTTATGTGCATATATGGCATATATACTGCCATATAATTAGATTTTTTTGTTGTTTACTTGGGATTCAGCTGGGCATGCCCAAGCCAGTAGGGTCCCACTGAGCATGATCAATAGGCTGTATGGAAGTCACTGATCAAGAGATTTCACAGCTAAGATCCAGGAGACAGCATTGTTCACCTAATTGAAGAGTTGGGAAACATGAGATTGCTTGAAACGCCCTTATCAACTGCAGTCAAACTACAAAAAAGCTCTCTAGCTACAGTTATCAAAAAACATAGTGAAAGGCCATGTGGATTCTGGTAAAGAGAGAAAGAATCCTAGCAGTAGAAATGCCTACCAGATGGAGAGTAATTTCTTGCAAGAGCAAGGAAAAACAAAAACAACCATAGAGCATGTTTGAAATGTTAGCTCCATGGTGCTTGGCCTTTTTAGATTCAGGGTCCCCCCACCTCACCCCCCCATTAACTTTTTTAAAAATTTGGCAGTACCACAGTTGAGAACTACCATTTTGCTACCTCCACTTACCTCAGTGGTTCTCAAACAAAGCCTACTTTGCTGCAATTTCAAGCCATTGGTTTGTGTCCTGTTCTCTGCAGCAAGAAAGAAAAGGTGTTCTCTCTCCTTATGGCAGCCCTTCGTGTTTGAAAACTGCTGTCTTACACTCTCTTTAACTTCTCCATGTCTTTCTTAAAATGTGGAGCCCAAAACTGTACACAGTACTTACGATGAGTACAGTGCCAAGTAAAAGGCACTAACACATTCTGTGTCTTGCACCTAATGCTCCTATTAATGCAGCCCAAAACTGCATTTACCTTTTGTGCAGCTGTCACTGCAGATTCATATTGAGTCTGGGATCCACCAAGACTCCAAGATTCTTCTCCATAGTGCTTCCTTCCAGCCATGTCACCCATTTTGTTTTTGTATTTTTGATTATTCTTCCTAAGGTGTAGAACCTTCCACTTGTCAGCACTGAACTTCATCTTGTTAGCTCCAGCTTAGCTTTGCAATTTCCCAAGATCCTTCTGAATTATGCTCCTGTGCTCTCAGTCCTTACCAGTTTTGTGTCATCTGCAGATTTGCTCAAGAAGCTTTCTATTCCAGTATCCAAATCAATAATAAACACATTGAACAGCAGTGGGGCCAGGACAGAACCCCTGTGAGACTCCAGTCAAAGCCTTCTGCCATTTTCATATAATCATACAAGTAGGGTCGGAAGGAACCTTGTAGATCTT